>NC_033640.1:3049133-3088149 GCF_001540865.1 Ananas comosus
TTTTTTTTTTTTTTTTTTTTTTTTTTGCAGTTGGCAGATCCTTTCACAGCATTGATGTATGCTGTGCAAGTGATGAATTTTCTAAAGCTGCTCATACTGAGGGCTCTTAGAGGGAGAAAGGAATCGAACTCAGAACCATCTATTCCCGAAACAAAACCTTGGGACGAAACCGGCCATCGAAATCCTCAGCTTCTTCCTGAATCCTGCGACAAAACTTTAAGCCCTTTCAAAGAAAAACCCACCACTGATGAGCCGGCCGATACTTCTCGGTCGTTTCGCGACGGCATCACCCTCGACGGCGGTTCGACCAGCGCTGTCGATGGCTTGAATCTGAATTCGAAGTCTAATGAGGGAGAGAGAATGAAAGTTGACGGGGAAAGTGCGGTTAGAGCCGAGATGCAAAATGGTGATGAGGAGCTGAAGGCCGGGATAAACAGAGTAAGTTGAATTAGTTTCTGGGTTGTGTGCATTTTAATGGCTAACTTTTAATTGTTGATAGGATTGAGACGAGTGATTGCGCATTTGCTTTAGAAATTTTTATTAGTATGTTTCTTGTTGGGTTTGGTTTTTTGTGGTTTGCAGCATCTTGGGGACTAACTGCTTCTTTGTGCTTGCATTTTTTTTTTTCTTTTTTTTAACTTAACGTTTGGTATTATTTTCAATTGAACCTTGATGTTTGGTTTTATTTTCAATTGATGGAGTTGTTCAGGTTTGTGAGTAAACAGGCACAATATCTATTCATTTTTAGATGAGCTCAGATATTAAATTTTCGTCTAATCTTAAGTTTGAATAGGATAAGTTTACAAATTGTTGCAAGGCTAGAGGATTTGATCATTAAATATTTTTTTTCTAATTTGAGTATTATTCATTTTTTACTATCTTAATTGCAATGCAATGTTATCAAAACAAATCAATTTAAAAGTAATGCAAGAGTTTAATACTAAGTCTCGCAATATGCACCAATTTGGTGGTCTATGCATGAGAAGCAGAGAACTCAATTACTTCTTTAAATTAAATTATCAACAAAAAATAAATAAATAAAATAAAAGAAATCGATCAATCTGATGCAGCAAAGCACAAATAGTTTCGCTGTTGAATCTTATTTCCATCTACACCTTGCGGTCTCAAATTTCACTTTCTTGAAGAGTCGAAGCAATTATTAAATCAGAACCCCATAAAAACTTACATCTATATATTCTCCCCTTTTTTAAGGGTTACATGTGATGCCGCAGACGATAATGATAATGAAATATGCATGCAAATACATCACAAGTAATATAAGAGAATTATTTACATATCATATGGCGCATCATATAAATTTAGCAGATATAAACATGCATCATATGTACTCCACTACGTTTCTCCTCCTTCCTTACCAACACTTTATATATCTATTTCTCCCACAAAAGCATGTATTTCTTCTCCTTTCGTTAGTATAATCAATCATCATATATATATATATATATATAATTATGCTACTATACTATCAATAGTACCAAGCCCTTAGTACTATTGAGTTTTCGACCGTTGAATGAAAAGATGTGCGGTTAGGATGAGAGTGGTCCCCAGTAAAATTGATAGTAGTCCCCTAGGGTTGAGTGGGTGGTTAATTTAATAGTATAATCTAACGGGTGGAAATGATCAAAGGGTAGATCTAACGGTAGAAAGACTCAATAGTATAAGAGATGGGTATTATCGATAGTATAGTGCCGGACTCTATAATATATATATATTATATATATATATATAGAGCTATGCTGATATACTATCGGTAGCACGGAGACCTCCGTGCTACCAAGTTGTTTTCGATGATGCGGTTTACAAATCGACGGTCGGTTCCGTTAGACTTGATCTATACTATTGAAAGTATTTTGAAACTAAATTTTATAATTTTTCGACATCATTTACCTATCAAACGAGCAGTCTAAAAATGAATGGCTGAAAATAAAAATATCATAAAAAACGATGATAAAAGACTTGAATTTAAGATAAAGAGGTACTGAACTTACTCTAAATAGTGAAAAGAATTTTCTATAAAAATTTCATCATATTTCGATTGTTTTATACCGTTAAATTTACAAACGCATCATATCTATCATTAAAATTGACAATTTTGAGACCTTTTGATCACTAGCCGAATAATATCGAAAAATTATGAAATTTAGTTTCCAAATACTTTCAATAGTGTAGATCAAGTTTAATAGAACCGATCGTCGATTTGGAAGTCGCATCATTGAAAACAATTTGGTAGCACGGAGGCCTACGTGCTACCGATAGTATACGAGTCTAGCTCTATATATATATATATATATACCACTAAAACCTAAAAAGATAGACATTTAAATTTAGGCTAACCATCATCTAGCTGGTCGATGCCCAGCATGTCATTATCGTCCACCCATATACCACCTCCATCCTTCATTCTAGTTGAACCCCCTATAGCAGGGCCCTGTCCAATGTAAGGCTCATAAGCAGCATAGAAAGCAAAAGGGGGGTTGAAACAACTCTCTCGCTATGAAGAGAAATTCTACTATCTGTGATAGTAGCCTCATAGAAGTTCCCTCAACATCTTTTATTTATTGAAGTCATTCATTTGTAATCGAAGGAGCTCTGGGCGAGCGGCTCTTCTATACATCCTCAAAAGAGACTCGAGGAATGCACATCCACGGCACGGTACATCACCTTGATCACGAATGCATAAGGATGGTTTCCCATCACATTTCGCCGTCTTCTCCAAACCTATAATCAACTCAATTTCTTCATGATCAATAGTGAGGATCACAAATGCATAAGGATGTCTTCCCATTACATTAGCCGTCTACTCCAACCTATAATCCATTCAATTTCTTCCTGACCAATACTGAGTTTAGATATCACCAGCGTAGAACCATTATACCAAACTGCCTGATTGATGCTTCTTTTGAAGACCTTGGCTTTCTCAGTAGGATCAGCGTTGTTGATTGGTTGGGATTGCTTCATCTCAATCATTCTTGCTAATCTTGCCTAATATTCTCGTCGTTTTACGATTACCTCTTCGGTGCAAGAGCTAGATCCATAAACTTTTTGGCATTCCTTCAAAGAGAAAGACACAATATCATACTAACAATTGGCTTCTCAAATCAAACAACGAAACCTAAGTTAGAGCCACCTTTAGAAGACAGCAACTTTACTCGGGATAACTCTTTAAGTTTTCTTTCTAAACTTGTACCTATCTCTCGTATAAGCTAGTTCTTACTTATACCCGAACCGAACGAAGCCTTTAAGTTTTCCTTCTAGAATCGCTTAGCCCATCTCTTCATTGGGTAAATTATTATTCCTAAAAGTAGTCATCAAACCAATGCAGAGAAGATGGACCTTTTTCCTTCTCTACTCTTTCCATAGGGGCGGCGGACCGCTAGTCTAGCCTATATTGCTCTTTAGCAAATGCATTCCACCATATCCACTCTTGTTAAATCTCTACCCTGTGGATCTCTTCGCATCGCTATCTTTCTCCACTTTGATGTTCCTTTGGAAGAGGGTGAGCACCCGGAGCTCAATCCCAGGCGAGTCAATACAACTACTTTCAAGAAATCGAATTCAAGAAGCTTCGGGATGGATCACGGGTCAGGAAGGAACGAGTGGAGGCGATCGGCTGATGATGAAGACGTTGGACGTGCACCAGCTCCTCCCTGAGTATCTTTTGAGGGTGTACAGAGAAGCACCAGCACTCCCACCACTCACACAACAATATACGTAACTCCTTTCAATCTTTCTAGACATCTACAAATCAATTATTCCAATAAATAAAAGATGTAGGGCGAACTTCTTTAAGGGCTACCATTGCCAGCAACATGAATCCTCTTCATAGACAGATGGTCTCGTTGGCCCCTCAAGTGTTTTTTTTATGCCGCTTACGGCCTTAAACATGGCCCTGCTATGAGGCACAAACATCAGGTGGTGAGCCAAACACCAGGACGGCAATTGATGGAGGTGGTGCATGGATGGACGGTAATGACTCAATGAACACCGACTAGTCTGATGATGATTCGGCCTAATTTTTAGATGTCTTTATCTTTTTAGGTCATAATGATGTCTTTTCTATATACTTGTCAGCTTTTTGGCTTTAGTGGCCTTATCTCGATTGTATATTGTTGAATATAAAAGCAATTGAATATAAAGATATAAAAACACCGTTCTCTGATAGTTTAAGTTTTAGGGAAGTGTTTGGATTGGGGATAAGGGGACGGATAACCCCTTATCCCCCACCTTTATATCCAAATGCAAATTTTTTATCCGAGAATAGTAGTTTTCGGTTACCTAAAATAATCTGGTATAACTATTCCCACCAACACCTCCATTTTCTATATATAACTATCCACAATTTTTCTTATTCTATATTATCTATCCAAACGCTATTTTTCTTATCCCCGGGAACAATCCAATTTTCATCCAAACGCTATTTTTCTTATCCCCATACTTGTACCTATTCCTGTAATAACTAGTTCCTGCTTATACCCGAACCAAACGCTACCTAGGAGAATAACAGTTGTTTTATATCATTTGACATGGAATCAGAACAAAAGGTCCTGAGTTCGAATTCCGCCAGGTTCCTAGTATTATTTAACTTCCTTCGATTTAATTAAGTCCACATCTTAGGCCTATTAAAATATCTCAAACCCAGACATGAGAGGCAGTGTTGAATATAAACCTATAAAAACACCGTTCTCTAATAGCTTAAGCTTTTGAATAACAACGGTTGTTTCATATTACTTAACATATATATTACCAAATAAAAAAATTGCCCCACAAGTACCTTTCTAGTTTCCAACATTTTGAAGTCGAAGAGTCGAACAATTTTGTTTTCAACAACGAGAGAGAATTAAAAAAACTAAGTGGCAAAAACCTAGAAATGGCTAAGAAGAGGATAAACATAAAAAGGTTCCATTAGTTTGGATGACAACCTTCACATGAAGATCTGGTGTTGTGCTCACTCCAATTGTCGTTGCCCCAACACCGGAATATCCTCATACCTTCACATGAAGATCTGGTGTTTTGCTCACTCCGATTGTCGTTGCCCCAACACCAGAATATCCTCATACCTCTTCTGCAATGAGCACAAAAGAAATGGAATTAGTATGGCCAATTGTAGATCCAATATGATACCAATTGATAATTTGTTTGGACCAGACATGTTTGTATCTACAAAGTATTAAAGTCTCATTTGGCATCAATATGTTTTCTTCTTCTTCTTTTTTTTGTGAAGTTCTATATGCATGGTTAAAGACATTCAGACCTAACTTCTTCGATTTTGTTAAGTCAAACTGTTTGAAAGCCCTGTATTTATGAGTTAAGTTTAACCACAAAAAAATGTAGCGCTAACCTTTTTCGTTTATTCAATTTTCAAAAAGAAAAAAAAAAAGGACGAGTTTGCAAATTAATCAATGATATGGAAACAAAATCTTCGTTGCAATACACTAAATACGAAAATCATTTGTATTTCTTTTCCTGCATAACATTTAACATTCTTCGCATGGTACAAATTGCATCCAATGATGTGAGATTATTTGGAGTTCATATAGTAGAGAGAAGCCAACAATATCATGTATCTTTATGAAAAACTTATCCAAGATATCCAAGATGGGCTTTCAAGCAGATACTGGAGTTTCAACTCTTTACGAGATTTGTATCAATCAAGAAGTATGATAATGAACAAATGTGGATGAATAAAACCAAGAAAAGTTGCACATTATTCTACATTGTTTTCATAACTTCTTTTAATAGTTCACCAAAGCAGAACTACGACCAGCACAGGGGAATCTGTCATCGTGGTTATGAAAGCAAAACCTCAAAAGAGTGTATATATATATATATATATATATAGAGCTAGGCTGGTATACTATTGGTAGCACAGAGGCCTCCGTGCTACCAAGTTGTTTTCAATTATGCGGCTTTCAAATCGACGATCGGCTCCGTTAGACTTGATCTACACTATTAAAAGTATTTGGAAACTAAATTTCATAATTTTTTGACATCATTTGGCTAAGTGATCAAAAGGTTCCAAAATTGATTATTTTAATGGTCGATGTGGTGCGTTTTTAAGTTCAACGGTGTAGAAGTATCCAAATTATATGAAAATTTAATAGAAAATTCTACTTAACGTTAATAGGAAGATCAATACTTCCGATTTGAATTTTGAGTTCTTTATCATTGTTTTTTATGAGATTTTTATTTTCAGCCGTTCATTTTTAGGCTACTCGTTTGCTAGGTAAATGATGTCGAAAAATTATGAAATTTGGTTTCTAGATAGTTCTTAATAGTGTAGATCATGTCTAACGGAGCCGATCGTTGTTTTGGACGTCGTATCATTGAAAACAACTTGGTGGTACGGAGGCCTTCGTGCTTTCGATAGTATAGGAGCCTAGCTCTATATATATATATATATATGGGGCAATATGTCTATATACCCCTGAGAATTTTGCGGTTTTCTTATTCTATCTCTCGTACGAAGGCCTTGGTACTATTGAGTTTTTGGCCGTTGTTATGTTCAAAGTCTTTGCGGTTAGGATGATAGTGGTCCCCTAGGGTTGAGTGGGTGGTTGGTTTAATAGTATCCTTTAACGGGTGGAGCTGATCACAGGTTAGATCTAACTGTAGAAAACTCTATAGTACCATTGGCTTGGTCCTATTCCAATAGTACCCTTGTAGCCTGACTCTATCTTTATCTATATATATCTTTCATATATCATATACTTTTCTAATTTGCCCTTCAAATATCAATTAATTAATAAAGCACGTCGGGAGCGAGCAGATGAACAGATGAGATCGATCGCAGCTAAACCAAACTTGGTGGCTAGAGGTATAGTTAATTCGGATTCGGTAAAAATTCGTTACATATATAATTCGTCTTTTAATTTTTAAATTAGTTGAAAAATACGGCTAAAAAACGAATTCGGCAATTATTCAAATACGTGATTTATACGGATATTATACGTTCACCAATTAAAATTTCGGGATAAAAAATTCAGCTATATAATAAATATATAATAATTAATATACTATATATATATTATTATTATAATTTTTATATATAGATTAAATATATTTAAAATTATAATAAATATATATTAATAATATATAAGAGTTATATATTTAAAANGGAGAGGACGGCGACCCCTTCGACCCCCCGCTCCTCCTTCCCCCGCCCCGCCCTCGACTCCCTCCTGTCCCTCCGTGACGTCGTCCTCTCTGGGCGCTTCCGCTGGGGCGACCACCTCCGTCCCTTGGTCCCCTCCCCGCGCGCCTCCACCGCCGCCAACTTCTTCGTCCTTTTGAAGCGCAAGCTCCGTGCCCTCCAGGAGCTCCTCCATTCCAGGACCGGCTCCTCCACGAGCTCCTCCTCCGCCGCTCTCGTCGTCATTGTCCTCCTCCTCCGCCGCCTTGGCCGGCGCCGGGAGCAAGAGGGCTGCAGTGACGATCCCATCTCGCCCGAGGCCGTCCGCGTGCCGAGAGCAAGAGGGCGCGGTGTTACGCGCGGAGGGGAGCAGCGTGTGCGCGGTCCACGAGGCCAGTTTGGCCTCGTGGACCGGATGAGAGGGAGGTCCACGGTGGACCTCCCTCTCATTATATATATAAATTAAAATATATAAATATATGTATATATATATAATTTTATTTATAAAATATATATTTATTATAGTATTTTATTTATATTAATAGAAATATTATTATATAATATTTTATTATAATTTTTAATTATTATTGATATTGAAAATACTATAACTCTATATATTATATAATATATTTATTATAATTTTAAATATATTTAATCTATATATAAAAATTATAATAATAATATATATATAGTATATTAATTATTATATATTTATTATATAGCTGAATTTTTTATCCCGAAATTTTAATTGGTGAACGTATAATATCCGTATAAATCACGTATTTGAATAATTGCCGAATTCGTTTTTTAGCCGTATTTTTCAACTAATTTAAAAATTAAAAGACGAATTATATATGTAACGAATTTTTACCGAATCCGAATTAACTATACCTCTAGCCACCAAGTTTGGTTTAGCTGCGATCGATCTCATCTGTTCATCTGCTCGCTCCCGACGTGCTTTATTAATTAATTGATATTTGAAGGGCAAATTAGAAAAGTATTTGCTATATGAAGGGTATATAAGAAAAGTTAGTTAGGGTACAAGGGTATATTGGAATGGGCAAAATGGTAATTTTCCAGAGATAACGGCAGCTCACTGACGGAACTTAACTACAGGGGTATATTAGAAAGACTTTGAACATAAGAAGGGTATTTTCAATATTAGCCTTCTTAGAGAGATAAATAAGAAAACCGGAAACTTTTCAGGGGTATATAGACAATTGCCCCATATATATATATATATATAGAGCTAGGCTCCTATGCTTTCGAAAGTACGAGGGTCTCCGTACTTGTAAGTTGTTTTCGATGATGGGACGTCCAATACAGCGATCGGTTCCGTTAGACATGATCTACGCTATTGGAACTATCTAGAAACCAAATTTCATAATTTTTTGACTTCGTTTGCCTAGTGAACGAGTAGCCTCGAAATGAGCGGCTGAGAATAAAAATCTCATAAAAAACAATGATAAAGGACTCAAATTTCAAATCGGAAGTATTGATCTTCCTATTAACGTTAAGTAGAATTTTTTATTAAATTTTCATATAATTTGGATACTTCTACACCGTTGAACTTAAAAACGTGCCGCATCGGCCATTAAAATAATCATTTTTGGGACCTTTTGATCGCTTAGTAAATGATGTCAAAAAATTATAAAATTTGGTTTTTAGATAGTTCCAATAGGGTAGATTACACCTAATGGAACCGATCGTCGAATCGGATGTCCTATCATCGAAAACAACTTACAAGCACGGAGGCCCCGGTACTTTCGAAAGTATAGTAGACGCACTGTATATATATATATATATGAGTTAGTCTCCTATACTATCTATAGTACCGGGGCTCCGGTACTATAGTCCCATTTTCGATCTTCGGGTGTTCAAATCAACGATCCACACCATTAAAACTGATCTAGGATATTTAAAGTTTTTAGAAATAAAATTTTATATTTTTTCGACATAGTTTACTTTATGATCAAATCATTTCAAAATTGTCAATTTTCAATGGCTACTATGGCGAGTTTGAAGTTTAACGGTGTAGAAGAATCTAAATTTCTTAAATTTTGATAGAAAATAATTTAAACTATCTAGATTAAGATTAACATTCTTGATCTTGAATTTAAAAGTCCTATGCTCAAATTTTAAAGATTATTCAATTTCCACCGTCCATTTTGACATACTTTATTTACTAAGTAAACGATGTCGAAAAAAACTAAAATTTTATTCCTAAAGACTTCATATACTCTAAATCATATTTAATGGTGTGGATCGTTAATTTGAACACCCTAAGATCGAAAACAAGACTATAATACCGGAGCTCCGATACTATAGATAGTATAGTAGCCTAATTCTATATAAATATACATATACATATAGAGCTAGGCTGGTATACTATCGGTAGCACGGAGGCCTCCGTGCTACCAAGTTGTTTTCAATGATCCGGCTTCCAAATCGACGATCGGCTCCGTTAACTTGATCTACACTATTAAAAATATTTGGAAACTAAATTTCATAATTTTTCGACATCATTTGGCTAGTGATCAAAAGGTCTCAAAATTGACAATTTTAATGGTAGATGTATGCCATTTGTAAATTAACGGTATAAAACAATCCAAATCAATGAAATTTTTCTATAGCAAAATTTTTATTTACTATTTTAGGAGTTAAGATCAGTACCTCTGAGATTTTATTTTCAGCGTTCCATTTTAGCTACTGTTTATATAGCGTAAATAATACCGAAAAAATTATGAAATTTAGTTCCTCAAATACTTTCAATAGTGTAAGATTCAAGTCTAAAGGAGGGCATCCGATCGTCGAGTTTGGAAGCCGAACATTGGCAAACAACTTTGTAGGTACGTAGACGCTCGTGCCTACCGATAGCTATACCAGCTAGCTCGATGCGGTTCCAAATCGAGACACTATCGGGCTTGTTAGACGTGAATCTACACTATTGAAAGTATTGGAACGTAAATTTCATTTAAGTTCCCTTCGATATTGCGTATGGTGACAAAAGAGTTATAGAAATTGAACTTTTAATGGGTAAATTGATGCAATGGTGTAAATCTTAACCGGGGCACCGATGGAGCCATATAATGAAAACATCCATAATCAGATGCGGACTGAGAGTTTTTGATAGAAGAATTTGGGCTCGGGGGGACTATTTAGAGGTAAGATCAGGTATTGCTCACGAATTCAAATCTTCTATCATCATTTTTATGAGTATTGTTATTTTCAGCAGTTCATTTTTAACTATCATTTGATAGATAAATAATACTAAAAAATCATGAAATTTAGTTTCCAAATACTTTTAATAGTGTAATCAAGTCTAACGGGTTCGATCGTCGTTTGGAAGCCGCATCATTGAAAACAACTTGATGCGGCTTCCAAATCGACGATCGGCTCCGTTAGACTTGATCTACACTATTAAAAATAGCAAGAGCAATGCATTAAAGAGTCAATCAAATAAATGCACTGTGATACAAAACCCAAGACTGTGACATGGATTACATTGTAACGCAGCCTAAATAGTTTATATCATGTAAGTCGCTAAGAAGACTGCAATTACTGTTACGAATATTTGCAGTTGGTATCTGTACAATCATCTTATTCCAACATCTAAGGCTCCGTTTGGTTCGGGGTTAAGTAAAGCCTAGTTATTCCAATGATAGGGTTAAGTTCAGGGTTAAGGTGGGGTTAAGAGTAATTTTGTGTTTCATTGAAAATTGGATTTAGTCCAGGAATAAGCGAAATAGTGTTTGGTTGGAGTAATGGAATAAGAAGGATAGTGGTTGGTAAAGAGGTAAAATGACCAAAATACCCTCACATTAATCTATTGATAGAAATGCTTTTTTTTTGCATTTAAATTGATATGATTGCAAATTATTTTGAGGAGTCAAATTAAATTAATTGGAGCGTAATTTCTTACCAAAAATTATTTTTCACTACTCTTTTGTGACTTTGAAATTACCAAAATTTTACAAACAACTATTTTAAATTTTTCTGAAGTTCAAATTTCATGAACAATTGCATTTCACGAACAACTATTTTACGAACAATTGCATTTTAACCCTCCAATAACACTAATTTCCAACATTTTAATTTCAGCCCCTAGCAGAGGTGAGTACTGGTACGCGATTTCAAACCCGGTTGCGCCGATAACACTTTTACTTCCGAAACTCACTCCTAACCATCCTAACGCGTACAAGGCAACTTTTGCACTTCACTTATCACTCTCATACGACACGTAGATCAATTTGATAAACATTAGCATTACGATTAGGATATTCGATATAATACACAAATATTTAAATACATCAAGCCAATCTGCACATCAACGAACAGTTACAAAGATAACAACACATTGAATCAAAAAAAATTATATATACAACCAAAACTGTGTGATAGAGTACAACTATATAACAGAGTCGTATAACACAATTACATCTACCTACATGATTTACCAACATTTGGCAAATAAACAAACGCAAACAAGAAAAGCTAATCACAATTTCTAACATTACTACATGTTTCAAAGTTACAAAGAAACAAGCAAGTATTACAAACCATATGCATCTCATACATCAACATCTTAGTTTAGTCAAATTCCAATACAACTACTACACTTAGTTCTACCAAATAGCAATACAATTTTCAAATTTATAGTGAACTATGTTCTACTGCTTCACAATTGGTTTGTAATATTAGCATGGAGATCCTCACAATTTTGGGAGTCACCATTTCGTCCCAAAAAATCGCGTTCTTCATCTTCATTTTCAACATCCTATTCATCTAGCTCGCCAAAAAATATGTTATCATTTGCTTGGTAACGGCGAAAAAAGTTATGTAGTATACAACATGCCATAGCAATCAAGCATTGCACTTTATACGGGTACGGTGTTACTACATTGAGAATTTTGAAATGCTTCTTCAAAATGCCAAATGTCTCTCGACCACATTTCTTAATTGAGCATGCCGGCGGTTATACAAATATCGTGGATTTCGATGAATGCGGGTTCATGTATTAGCATCAAATTGACTAATATGGTAACGCTCTCCTCTATAGGGTGCAAGAAATCTATCTGTATTTGCGTATCCCGAGTCTAGTAAGTAATACTTACCTGCGAATAAGATAATTACCAGTTATTAAGTAAATGCGAATTATCAGTAATATAATCATATATATATTATAAACGGGAAATAATTAGCATCGCTACCTTCGGGAACAACGAAACCACCAGTTTCGCACCCCTATCGAAGTACTCTCATATCGGCAGCAGATCCTTTCCAATCTGTGCATACAAATATAAAATTTTGATCAAACGACACGGCAGCCATCATATTTTGTGAGGTAAACCCTTTCCGACAGTGAAATAATGCTTGTTTGCTCCGTCGGACCACTACTGGAATGTGTTCCGTCGATCGCACAAATAGCATTCTACAGTTGAAAAGAAAACACAAAAAACATTAGTAATAAAACATTTTTATTAACCAATGTATTATATATATAAGCGTGCATAGTTACCTTGAAATGATGAAAATTTGGATTATCCCTAATCCTTGGATGCACGGCAGCATTACTTGACGGCAACATTACGTACTCATCTTTTAGCCTCACAATGCCACGTACAACGTTGTTAAAATGTCTACTAATAGTTTCTCCTGAATGTTGGAATGTTTCCGCGAGAATCCGGTTTGCCACGCCATAGCCTACGCCAAATAAAAATATGGCTAACTGCTCGTCAGCAGCCATATTTCTTGTGCTACTTATCAACCCCCTTTCGACTAACGCATCGCAGAGTACAATAAATGTAGTTGCACTCATACGAAAGTTATGGTAGCATCGTTCATGATAACCAGACAAAATATCACACAACATTTGATGTCCGGTAAACGGTCGAGTTTGACATCTTTGTCTGGGGACTCTATTTGCAAATGTTGGATTTTCTAGCTCAAGTTGCATTAAATGTTGAGTTTTCTTAGTTTCACATAAGCTAACTTTGAGTTGTTGGTTTTCAACTTGAAGTTTTTCAAATTGTTTGTCATAATGAAGAATTGGCTTAAAATTTAGACCTTCAATTTTCTTCTTTAATGCTTCATTTTCACGAATGAGACTACAACATGTCTCATTAGCTTGTTTAAGCTTTTTCGTGAGTAAAGAGTCCTCATTTTCAAATATTAAAGAAGGATTTGAAGTTGAAAATTTTAAGTTGTTAACCTCCATCTCTAATAAGGCATTTTGCTTTTTGAGAGATGTATATTTCGGACCCAAACTTTGTAGATTATCATACAAAGAAAAGAAGGCTTCTAAAAGTTCATCATAACTTAAATTATTTACCTCATCTTCAAGAGCCATAAGACATAGTATTGAGTTTTACTCTTCGAGGCAAATTTGGGCAACTTCGTTTTCCGATTCATCATCGCTAGATTCGTCGGGGGCGTCCCAATTTAGTGCATTGAAGGCTTTCTTTTTCTCAGGAGCCGCTTCGTTGTCATATTTTTTGAGGCGTTGTTCATGCGCCATGAGTGATCCGACAAGTTCGTCAATTTTTACTTTGTCCAAGTCATGAGCTTCTTGAATAGCCGTAATCTTAGGTATCCAACTTCTCGGTAGTACACGAAGAAGTTTTCGTACCAAGTCCGATTGAGGAAAATTCTTACCTAAGGCTTTCAAGCTATTTATAATATTAGTAAATCTTGTGATCATATTCGAGATGGATTCACTTTCCTCCATTTTGAATAGTTCATAATTTGACATAAGTATGCTTATTTTAGATTCCTTCACCCTAGAAGTACCTTCATGAGTAACTTCTAATTTATCCCAAATCTCTTTAGCCGTTGTGCATGTAGAGATTCGGTGAAATTCTTCTCTACTGAGAGCGCAAAGGAATGAATTGATAGCTTTAGCATTCAATTGAAAATGAAATTTTTCAGTTTCATTCCATTACGCTCTTGATTTTGAATATAGAGAGATCTAAAACACAAAACTCAAGATAAAAGATTAGTCCAATAATCGTAATTATTTGTTATCATCAAAATCTAATAGAAGATTAGGACCACTAGGCCAACAATCTCCCCCTTTTTGATGATGACAAATAATGTGATATAATATTCAAATGAGTAGAGAGCAAAAGAGTAGAATACTCCCCCTAAATATATGCATATATTTAACAAGCATATAACACAATCATAGGCATAGCATATATCACAATAAAGTAAGCAATCATGTAGACAAATATCAAAATGTAAACGAGGTTCACATAGCATAGCATAATAAAACATAAGCAACATAATAAACCACAAGGATAACATAGTATATCACATAGCAAGTTCTCCCCCTTTGTCATCACAAAAAAAGCATAAAAAGGAAACTAGCAAAACTTGGTAGAAACATAAGCTAATCATCATCATTATCGTCATTTTCTTCATCGTCCTCATGATCCGTAGGCGAAACTGGTGGAGGCATAGTGGAGGAGGATGGTCGATCAACGTGGGGTCCATACGTGGCATAAAAGGCACTAGAAGGTCCAAAGAGAGAGTCCATGTATGCCTTGATGCCGGAAACATCTGTCTGTAAAGTATGCATATGTTCTTCCATCCTATCCAGTCGATTAAAAACTTGGTCTTGAAAATCCATAGGAGGAGGAGCATAAGGCAGAGGCACAACAGGTGGTGGCTGAAAGGGTAGAGGAGAAGCTCATGGTGGCGGCTCAACTGGTGGAGAAGGCGCTCGAGGTGGCGGCTCATACGGCATAGGATCATCCCCGGCGTCGGCATCGTCATCACTATGCTCGCTGGGCAAATCAATTATATGCTTTCTTACCCAAATGCTATGACGATTTTTCTTGAAGCCAAGTGTGGAGAAAATAGCTGTAGAAATGGCGGTGGGGTACTTCATCGGCCTCACGTCGGAAAGATCAAATGACATGAACTCGAGGACGGCGGTGAGCAAAGAGCCATATGGAAGTGAGCACGAGGGATGAGAAGCGGCGACGGCCATGTGGCGAACGATGATATAGCCCAAATTAACCCGGATTCCCGCAAATAAATGATAAAGTAGAAAAAGATCCATTTTTTGAACAGCGGTGTGGTGACCGTCTTGAGGAAGAATTACTTTAGTAAGTAAAAAGTGGGCGAGGCGATGAGGAAAGAAAAGATGAGAGCAATCTTCTCGTGAAGTCGAATCTTCACAAAGAAAATGATTACGGAGTTGCGCCTCAGAAAATACAGGAAAGTTCCAAGTGTTGGTTTGGTAGTAGCAAACGCCGTCATTTGGAATGTTTAAAACGGTGTGAAGAAGGATAGGAGTAATGGCAAAAACATGTCCCCGGTAGTGGGAAGTAATAGTAGTAAATTCGGAATTAAAAGCGGCATTTGCATAAAAAGTCCTAATTAGGTCCGGATAAAAAGGTCGCGAAGTTTGAACAAAAAAATCCCATCCGACTTGTGTGAGCTTATCCAAAAGTTCATAACAATCAAAATTTAGATGATGAATGTTACGGCAAGATTGAACGGGACGACCTAAAAGAAATTTATCTTGAGCTTCTCTAGATACAAAGTTAAAAGCATCAAAATCTTCATTTTGATAATCTCTATGTGAGGAAGAGCCTCTAGATGCATTTTTAGTTCTAGGCATTTTTTTTTTAATAATAATAATAAAAAAAAGCTAGGGTTTATGCAAAAAAAAATGGAACAAGATGCAAGATCTAGGATGAAATGATGGAGATCTAGGTAAAGAAAAAGATTAAGTTGCACAAAGTACAAGAAATTTGTAAAAAAATTTAAAAGAGGAAGAACATGGATATGATTAATAGCAGGAAGAAGAAAAAAAAAATTTAAAAAAAATACCACAGATTGAAGAGGAAGGAGAGGAAATCTGAGCTTTGGAGGAGTTGTGGGCGGATCTGATGCAGGCTGGGCGCAGGAAGTGGGTGACCGGACTGGGAGGAGGAAGGAGAAGAAGAAAAGAAAAAAAAAATGAAAGATAAAGGCTGTCGGGCGGCTGGGACGAAGAGGGCCCGCTCGCGTGTTTCGGGCGCGAGTGCGAGCCGACGCGGTCGCCCAGATCCGCAACCCGGAACCCGCAAGGGCAGTCAAAGCGGCGCGGCGGTCAAAGCAGGTTTTCAGGCGCGAGTGCGGGTCGGATCAGTTGCCCGGATCCGGAACCCGGTAACCCGCCAGGACGGTCAAAGCGGCGAGGCGGTCAAAGCGAGTTTTCGGGCGCGAGTGCGAACCGAGCGGTCGTCCGAATCCGAAACCCGTTAGGTCGGTCAGACGAGGCACTGCGGTCAACGTATGTTTCGGGCGCCCGAAAATTTTCGGGCAACCGGAAATTTTCGTCCGAAATTTTCACAAGGCAAAAGGTGTTTCAAAAAAAAAATGCAAGGCGAAAACAAAATAACAGTCAATCAAAAAGAGAATATCAAGCAGATAAATCAATCATTCCCAATTCTCTTCTAAGTTGAGTGGACCTATCCTCACTAAGTGGTTTAGTAAAAATGTCTGCTAATTGATTATGAGTGTCCACAAATTCTATAGTGACATCTTCTTTTTGAATATGATCTCTAATAAAATGATGTCTAATTTCAATGTGTTTAGTTCTATAATGTGGAATAGGATTTCTAAATATGTTGATGGCACTAGTATTATCACATTTGATTGGAACTTGTTTTCTATGTACTCCAAAGTCCTCAAGGGTTTGTTTTCCCGCCGCGATATACTAGGCTTCGACGGTTGAAAGTGCAACCGAATTTTGCTTTTTTGAAGACCATGAAACTAAGGAGTGACTAAGAAATTGACAAGTCCCACTCGTACTTTTCCGATCAACTTTGCACCCGGCAAAGTCGGCATCCGAAAAGCCAATGAGATTAAAATTGGTGCCCTTTGGATACCATAATCCTAAGTTGAGAGTCCCTTTAACATATCTAAGAATTCTCTTTACAGCCACTAAATGTGACTCCTTAGGTTGAGCTTGAAACCGAGCACATAAGCAAATACTGAACATAATGTCCGGCCTACTTGCGGTAAGATAAAGTAAGCTGCCAATCATACCTCGGTAGAGTTTGATATCAACATCCTTGCCTTTTTCATCCTTGTCAAGTTTACTTGAGGCACTCATTGGAGTGTTTGTCTCTTTTGAGCTTTCCAAGCCAAATATTTTGATTAGGTCTTTTGCATACTTGGCTTGATTAATGAATATTCCATCTTTCATTTGTTTAACTTGGAGTCCAAGGAAGAATGAGAGTCCGCCCATCATGCTTATTTCAAACTCATTTTGCATTAGCTTAGAGAATTCTTTACAAAGAGATTCAATAGTAGCACCAAATATAATATCATATACAAAAATTTGTACAATGAGAAAATCTTTATCCTAAATTTTGATAAATAATGTGATGTCAACTTTTCCTCTTGAAAAATTATTTGAAGTAAGAAAAGTGCTAAGTCTTTCATACCAGGCGGTAGGAGCTTGTTTTAAACCGTAAAGTGCTTTTGAAAGCTTAAAAACGTGATCCGGAAAGTTATGTTTTTCAAAACCGGGTGGTTGCTCAACATAAACTTCTTCGGAAATGTATCCATTTAAGAAAGCACTTTTTACATCTATTTGAAACAATTTGAAATTCATATAAGAGGCAAATGCTAGAAAAATTCGAATAGCTTCAAATCTAGCAACCGGTGCAAATGTTTCATCAAAATCAATTCCTTCAATTTGGTTGAAACCTTGGGCCACTAGTCTAGCCTTGTTTCGAACCACAACACCTGATTCATCTCGCTTGTTTCGGAAGACCCATTTAGTGCCAATAACGGTATGATCACTTGGCCTTTCCACAAGCGTCCAAACTTGGTTCCTCTCAAATTGGTTAAGTTCTTCTTGCATCGCAATGAGCCAATTTTCATCATTGCTAGCTTCAACAAAATTTTTAGGTTCAATTTGAGATATGAAAGCCAAGTGGTCACAAAGTAATCTAAGAGAGGATCTTGTTTTGACTTTTTGACTTGGATCTCCAATGATGGAGTCCTTGGGATGATAAGTGGCGAATTTCCACACTTTAGGTAAGGGAGTGGGTTCAATCTCTTTAGAGATTAACTCCTCACTTTTCTTAGATGGTTCAACTTCTTGGGGTGTGGAGTTTATATTTAGCTTCTCAAAGTCAAGAAGATCATCTTCATAAGAAATATCCTTTCCCTTATATTCTTCAAAGAGAATGTGCATACTTTCCTCTATTATTAAAGTTCGTCGATTATACACTCGATAAGCTTTACTAGTAGAGGAATAACCCAAGAATATTGCTTCATCGGATTTAGCATTAAATTTTCCCAACTTATCTTCTGTGTTTAAAATGAAACATTTACAACCAAAAATTTTGAAGTAACCAATATTGGGAGATCTATTATGCCATAATTCGAAAGGAGTTTTCTCAAGGATTGGTCGAATTAGAACACGGTTTATAATATAGCAAGCCGTGTTTACGGCTTCGGCCCAAAAATATTTAGGCAACTCCCCCTCAATTAACATAGATCTAGCCATTTCTTGGAGAGATCTATTTTTGCGTTCAACAACCCCATTTTGTTGAGGTGTTCGAGGGGTAGCAAATTGATGTTCTATTCCCAATTCATTACAAAACTCTTCAAAGTTATGATTTTCGAATTCACCTCCATGATCACTTCTAATTTTGGAAATTATACAATTCTTTTCATTTTGAACAAGATAGACAAAGTCTTTGAAGGATTTAAAAGTATCACACTTGTGTCTTAAAAATAAAGTCCAAGTATCCTTTTTGGAAGATTAGAATGAAGATATTCTTTCAATCTCTAGATTTTGATATTTGGGATATAATCGAAAGTGGTTATATCGCTCCATCAAAATCAAGAGCGGAATGGAATGAAGCTGAAAAATTTCGTTTTCAATTGAATACTAAAGCTATCAATTCATTCCTTTGCACTCTCAGTAGAGAAGAATTTCACCGAATCTCTACATGCACAACGACTAAAGAGATTTGGGATAAATTAGAAGTTACTCATTAAGATACTTCTAGGGTGAAGGAATCTAAAATAAGCATGCTTATGTCAAATTATGAACTATTCAAATGGAGAAAAGTAAATCCATCTCGAATATATTCACAAGATTTACTAATATTATAAATAGCTTGAAAGCCTTAGGTAAGGATTTTCCTCAATCGGACTTGGTACGAAAACTTCTTCGTGTACTACCAAGAAGTTGGATACCTAAGGTTACGGCTATTCAAGAAGCTTATGACTTGGACAAAGTAAAAATTGATGAACTTGTCGGATCACTCATGGCGCATGAACAACGCCTCAAAGAATATGACAACGAAGCGGCTCCCGAGAAAAAGAAAAGCCTTGCACTTAAAGGAGTCATTGCTTCCGAGAGTGAAGATGGCGAAGAAGGTTCGAGCGAAGAAATCGCTATGATTTCAAAAAGGCTCGATCGACTAATCAAGAAGCGCAACTTGAGGAGACCTAAACGAGACGGGTTCAAAGGTGAAGGATTCAAGAAAGGAATCATTTGCTACAATTGTAATAAACCAGGATATTTGAAAAGTGAATGCACTCTTCCAAACAAAACCTTTAAGAAAGACAAGAAAAAGAAAGCCTTCAATGCACTAAATTGGGACGCCCCCGACGAATCTAGCGATGATGAATCGGAAAACGAAGTTGCCCAAATTTGCCTCGATGAGCAAAACTCAATACTATGTCTTATGGCTCTTGAAGATGAGGTAAATAATTTAAGTTATGATGAACTTTTAGAAGCCTTCTTTTCTTTGTATGATAATCTACAAAGTTTGGGTCCGAAATATACATCTCTCAAAAAGCAAAATGCCTTATTAGAGATGGAGGTTAACAACTTAAAATTTTCAACTTCAAATCCTTCTTTAATACTTGAAAATGAGGACTCTTTACTCACGAAAGAGCTTAAACAAGCTAATGAGACATGTTGTAGTCTCATTCGTGAAAATGAAGCATTAAAGAAGAAAATTGAAGATCTAAATTTTAAGCCAATTCTTCATTATGACAAACAACTTGAAAAACTTCAAGTTGAAAACCAACAACTCAAAGTTAGCTTAGGTGAAACTAAGAAAACTCTTGAGAAATTTGTTGGAGGAACCAAGTATCTAAATATGATGCTTGGAAATCAAGTTGTAAACTTCAAAAAGTTTGGGATAGGTTATGTTCCTAATCCAAACAATGTTAAGTTGACAAAAGCTAAGAGAAAGGTTTTTGTTAAAAGTACAGCTCAAAACCCAACTTTGCATTGCTCCTATTGTAATATTAAAGGACATCATATATCCTCTTGCAAATATAAGAAGAATCCTAAACTTAACCAAATTTGGGTTGTGAAAGGTTTATCTAACACAAAAGGACCCAATCTCACTTGGGTACCAAAGTTAAAAACTTGATTTGTTTTTGTAGGTGTGTCTCCAATCAAAAGGTGCAAGTGACAAATGGTACTTAGATAGCGGATGCTCAAGACATATGACTTGTGATCAAACCAAGTTTAAATCAATTGAAATGAAAGACGGAGGATTTGTCACCTTTGGAGACAACACTAGAGGAAAGATCATTGGAATCGGCACAATCGGTGATGAAAAGGTTAACATTTCCAATGTTCTTTTAGTTGATGGCCTTAAACATAATTTACTAAGTATTAGTCAATTATGTGATAAAGGCTATTTTGTAAAGTTTGAAGCATCTCATTGTAGCATTCTTGATCCTTCTACAAATGAGGTAGCTTTTATGGGTTTTAGATCCAAGAATATTTATACCGTTGATTTAGGCAAACATGAAGGAGAAAAATGTTTTTCGGTTTAAACTAACGAATCTTGGCTTTGGCATAGAAGGTTAGCACATACTAATATGGATTCTCTTTCTAAACTTTCCAAAAGAAAACTTGTAAAAAGTTTACCTAAAATAAACTATGCCAAAGGTGAGGTTTGTAATGCTTGTGCTCAAGCTAAGCAAGTAAAATCATCTTTTAAATCCAAAAATGTTGTCTCAACAAATAGGCCTTTAGAATTGATTCATATGGATCTCTTTGAACCAATTGATGTCTCTGGCCTTGGTGGAAGCAACTATGTTTTCGTAATTGTTGATGATTACTCAAGATTTACTTGGACTTTATTTTTAAGACACAAGTATGATACTTTTAAATCCTTCAAGGACTTTGTCTATCGTGTTCAAAATGAAAAAAATTGTATAATTTCCAAAATTAGAAGTGATCATGGAGGTGAATTCGAAAATCATAACTTTGAAGAGTTTTGCAATGAATTGGGAATAGAACATCAATTTGCTACCCCTCGAACACCTCAACAAAATGGGGTCGTTGAACGCAAAAATAGATCTCTCCAAGAAATGGCTAGATCTATGTTAATTGAGGGGGAGTTGCCTAAATATTTTTGGGCCGAAGCCGTAAACACGGCTTGCTATATTATGAATCGTGTTCTAATTCGACCAATCCTTGAGAAAACTCCTTTCGAATTATGGCATAATAGAACTCCCAATATTGGTTACTTCAAAATTTTTGGTTGTAAATGTTTCATTTTAAACACAAAAGACAAGTTGGGAAAGTTTGATGCTAAATCCGATGAAGCTATATTCTTGGGTTATTCCTCTACTAGTAAAGCTTATCGAGTGTATAATCGACGAACTTTAATAATAGAGGAAAGTATGCATATTCTTTTTGAAGAATATAAGGGAAAGGATCTTTCTTATGAAGATGATCTTCTTGACTTTGAGAAGCTAAATATAAACTCCACACCCCAAGAAGTTGAACCATCTAAGAAAAGTGAGGAGTTAATCTCTAAAGAGATTGAACCCACTCCCTTACCTAAAGTGTGGAAATTCGCCACTTATCATCCCAAGGACTCCATCATTGGAGATCCAAGTCAAAAAGTCAAAACAAGATCCTCTCTTAGATTACTTTGTGACCACTTGGCTTTCATATCTCAAATTGAACCTAAAAATTTTGTTGAAGCTAGCAATGATGAAAATTGGCTCATTGCGATGCAAGAAGAACTTAACCAATTTGAGAGGAACCAAGTTTGGACGCTTGTGGAAAGGCCAAGTGATCATACCGTTATTGGCACTAAATGGGTCTTCCGAAACAAGCGAGATGAATCAGGTGTTGTGGTTCGAAACAAGGCTAGACTAGTGGCCCAAGGTTTCAACCAAATTGAAGGAATTGATTTTGATGAAACATTTGCACCGGTTGCTAGACTTGAAGCTATTCGAATTCTTCTAGCATTTGCCTCTTATATGAATTTCAAATTGTTTCAAATGGATGTAAAAAGTGCTTTCTTAAATGGATACATTTCCGAAGAAGTTTATGTTGAGCAACCACCCGGTTTTGAAAAACATAACTTTCCGGATCACGTTTTTAAGCTTTCAAAAGCACTTTACGGTTTAAAACAAGCTCCTAGAGCCTGGTATGAAAGACTTAGCACTTTTCTTACTTCAAATAATTTTTAAAGAGGAAAAGTTGACACCACATTATTTATCAAAATTAAGGATAAAGATTTTCTTATTGTACAAATTTATGTAGATGATATTATATTTGGTGCTACTAATGAATCTCTTTGTAAAGAATTTTCGAAACTAATACAAAATGAGTTTGAAATGAGCATGATGGGCGAGCTCTCATTCTTCCTTGAACTCCAAGTTAAACAAATGAAAGATGGAATATTCATTGATCAAGCCAAGTATGCAAAAGACCTAATCAAAAGATTTGGCTTGAAAAGCTCAAAAGAGACACACTCCAATAAGTACCTCAACTAAACTTGACAAGGATGAAAAAGGCAAGGATGTTGATATCAAACTCTACCGAGGTATGATTGGCAGCTTACTTTATCTTACCGCGAGTAGGCCGGACATTATGTTCAGTGTTTGCTTATGTGCTCGGTTTCAAGCTCAACCTAAGGAGTCACACTTAGTGGCTGTAAAGAGAATTCTTAGATATGTTAAAGGGACTCTCAACTTAGGATTATGGTATTCCAAGGGCATCAATTTTAATCTCATTGGCTTTTCGAATGCCGACTTTGCCGGGTGCAAAGTTGATCGGAAAAGTACGAGTGGGACTTGTCAATTTTTTGGTCACTCCTTAGTTTCATGGTCTTCGAAAAAGCAAAATTCGGTTGCACTTTCAACCGCCGAAGTCGAGTATATTGCGGCGGGTTGTTGTTGTGCACAAGTTTTATGGATGAAACAAACCCTTGAGGACTTTGGAGTACATCAAAAAGAAGTTCCAATCAAATGTGATAATACTGGTGCCATCAACATATCTAGAAATCCTATTCAACATTCTAGAACTAAACACATTGAAATTAGACATCATGTTATTAGAGATCATATTCAAAAAGAAGATGTCACTATAGAATTTGTGGACACTCATAATCAATTAGCAGACATTTTTACTAAACCACTTAGTGAGGATAGGTTCACTCAACTTAGAAGAGAATTGGAAATGATTGATTTATCTGCTTGATATTCTCTTTTTAATTGACTGTTATTTTGTTTTTGCCTTGCATTTTTTTTTGAAACACCTTTTGCCTTGTGAAAATTCCGGACGAAAATTTCCAGTCGCCCGAAAATTTTCGGGCACCCGAAACAAACGTTGACCGCAATGCCTCGTCTGACCGACCTAACGGGTTAACGGGTTTCGGATCCGGGCGATCGCTCGGTTCGCATCTGCGCCCGAAAACCCGCTTTGACCGCCGCGCCGCTGTGACCGCCATAGAGGGTTCCGGGTTGCGGATCTGGGCGACCGCGTCGGCTCGCACACGCGCCCGAAACCCGCGAGCGGGCCCTCTTTGTCCCAGCCGCCCGACAGCCGTTCTCTTTCATTTTTTTTTTCTTTTCTTCTTCTCCTTCCTCCTCCAAGTCCGGTCGCCCACTTCCTGCGCCCAGCCCGCATCAGATCCGCCCACAACTCCTCCAAAGCTCAGATTTCCTCTCCTTCCTCTTCAATCTGTGGTATTTTTTTAAAATTTTTTTTCTTTTCTTCTTCCTGCTGTTAATCATATCCATGTTCTTCCTCTTTTAATTTTTTTTACAAATTTCTTGTACTTTGTGCAACTTAATCTTTTTCTCTACCTAGATCTCCATCATTTCATCCTAGATCTTGCATCTTGTTCCTTTTTTTTTGGCATAAACCGTACCTTTTTATTATTATTATTATTTAAAAAAACAAAAAAATAACTAAAAATGCATCTAGAGGCTCTTCCTCACATAGAGATTATCAAAATGAAGATTTTGATGCTTTTAACTTTGTATCTAGAGAAGCTCAAGATAAATTTCTTTTAGGTCGTCCCGTTCAATCTTGCCGTAATATTCATCATCTAAATTTTGATTGTTATGAACTTTTGGATAAGCTCACACAAGTCGGATGGGATTTCTTTATTCAAAATTCGCGACCTTTTTATCCGGACCTAATTAGGACTTTTTATGCAAATGCCACTTTTAATTCCGAATTTACTACTATTACTTCCCACTACCGGGGACGTGTTTTTGCTATTACTCCTATCCTTCTTCACACCGTTTTAAACATTCCAAATGACGGCGTTTGCTACTACCAAACCAACACTTGGAACTTTCCTGCATTTTCTGAGGCGTAACTCCGCAATCATTTTCTTTGTGAAGATTTTACTTCACGAGAATATTGCTCTCATCTTTCCTTTCCTCACCGCCTCGCCCACTTTTTACTTACTAAAGTAATTCTTCCTCGAGACAGTTACCACACCGCTGTTCAAAAAATGGATCTTTTTCTATTTTATCATCTATTTGCAGAAATCCGGGTTAATTTGGGGTATATCATCATTCACCACATGGCCGTCGCCGCTTCTCATCCCTCGCGCTCACTTCCATATGGCTCTTTGCTCACCGCCGTCCTCAAGTTCATGTCATTTGATCTTTCCGACGTGAGGCCGATGAAGTACCCCACCGCCATTTCTACAGCTACTTTCTGCACACTTTGCTTCAAGAAAAATCGTCATGACATTTGAGTAAGAAAGCATATAATTGATTCGCCCAGCGAGCATAGTGATGACGATGCTGACGCCGGGGATGATCCTATGCCGTATGAGCCGCCACCTCGAGCGCCTTCTCCACCAGTTGAACCGCCACCACGAGCTTCTCCTCCACCCTTTCAGCCACCACCTGTTGTGCCTTCGCCTTATACTCCTCCTCCTATGGATTTTCAAGACCAAGTTTTTAATCGACTGGATAGGATGGAAGAACATATGCATACTTTACAGATAGATGTTTCCGGCATCAAGGCATACATGGACTATCTTTGGACCTTCTAGTGCCTTTTATGCCGCGTATGGACCCCACGTTGATCGACCATCCTCCTCCACTATGCCTCCACCAGTTTCGCCTACGGATCATGAGGACGATGAAGAGAATAACGATAATGATGATGATTAGCTTATATTTCTACCACTTTTTGCTAGTCTCCTTTTTATGCTTTTTTTGTGATGACAAAGGGGGAGAACTTGCTATGTGATATACTATGTTATGCTTGTGGTTTATTATGCTGCTTATGTTTTATTATGCTATGCTATGTGAACCTCGTTTACATTTTGATATTTGTCTACATGATTGCTTACTTTATTATGATATATGCTATGCCTATGATTATGTTATATGCTTGTTAAATATATGCATATATTTAGGGGGAGTATTCTACTCTTTTGCTCTCTACTCATTTGGATATTATATCACATTATTTGTCATCATCAAAAAGGGGGAGATTGTTGGCCTAGTGGCCCTAATCTTCTATTAGATTTTGATGATAACAAATAATTACGATTATTGGACTAATCTTTTATCTTGAGTTTTGTGTTTTAGATCTCTCTATATTCAAAAAGGATTCAAGATGGGCAATATTCTAGCACCAAGCTTCACCACTTGAAGCTATGCTTGCTTCCTTTGTCAAATAGACAAACTCATTCTCTCTTTTTTTAATTTCATTAATATTATGCTTAGAGTGAGAAATTCTGAGCTAAGTTTAAACTATTCATTTTTATCACCTTTTGGATCACTTAAACAAATTTCTAACTTGTGATTAGGTGCATAGAATTTTAAAATATTCAAAAAAACTGCTCAAGTTTTGTGTTCTGTCAAGTTACGATTTCTGGACCCTGTTCTGGGCGCCCTAAAGTGGATCTGAATCTTTTGAGACTTTTTGGATCCTGCCTGTTTGCTGTTCGGGTGATCCAGAAACCTCTTTATCTTATCTGGGCACCATTACTTCAAATTAGGGCAACCGAGGCTATTTGACTTGACAGGTTGCATATCAGCCCAAAAAGTTCTGACAGCAGGCGGCGCGCAATCTGGGCGCCCAGATCTTATGGAAGCCCAAAAATGATTTTGGTCAGAGAAAGCGGCGCACGCAATCTGGGCTGTCTGGCAAGAAAGTCAGCACGAGTTTTTGGGCGCCCACAACTTTTGACGGTTCGAATCTAGAGAAAAACGACGCATGTCAGAAAAGTTGTCCCTCGAGATCTGGGCGCCCACAATTTCTGACAGCCCAAATCCAAAGGCGCACGGCGCATGTCAGAAAAGTTGTCCCTCGAGATCTGGGCACCCATAATTTCTGACAGCCCAAATCCAAAGGAAGCGGCGCGTGTCAGAAAAGTTGTTCCTCGTGTTCTGGGCGCCCACAACTTTTGACGGATCAAACATACAAAGTCAAGAAAAGCGGCGCACGTGGTCCGACAGGCAGCTGGCGTGCACAACTTCTGGGCGCCCGGAAACAGGTTTAGGGTGCCCGAAAGTACAACGGACAAAAACTGCCCGAGGCTATAAATAGATGGTATTGAGGCCTTTCTCAGCAGCAACTTGATAGTTCATTTGAGCTTAAAAACTTCAGTGATCTTAATACTCTTAGCTCTCAATTCTCTCTCTAAACTTGAGTGAAATTTGTAGTAAGATTTAATCTCGTAAAAAGAAAGAAAAGCAAAGTCTTGAAGCTTGAAAGAAGAAGGTGTTGGTGTGAAGGCTTGGTGCTTGCCCGCAAAAGCATCATCTAGTAGAGATCCAACATTCTCTAGTGTTGAGAAGTTAGCGGGGACGTAGGCAAAGTGCCGAACCTCGAAACAAATTGATCGTGCGCTTTTTGAGTTTGCATTTCCTTAAACTCCTCACTTTATTATTTGTTTCGGGTTTTTAAATTGTTTGATTATTTGGCTTTTTATTTTAGAAACCTAATTCACCCCCCTCTTAGGTTGCCATTTTGATCCTCACAAAGGACTATCACGGTAATAAGTCAAAACATTAATCTGTAATCTTCAGGTCCTTTCTTCATTTCCTTTTCCAAAATATGGCATTGCACATATCAACAACTTTTATTTTCCCAAAAATCACTTGACCATGAGCCAAATGTTGGAGATTTGGCTATGGGAATCAAAAGAGGTGATAAACAGCTGGTGCAACGGACACGGACACAGAACACAATACAAATCAGACAAGGTGAGTCAACAGCTTCAAAATTTAGAGCACAAACACGACATAGACACCGCTAAAACAATATAATATATTATTATGATAATATATATTTATTATATGATAAATTATTAAAATATTAATTTTGCTAAGATATTCATCGTATGAATGAAAGGTAATAAAATTCTCATTGATAGTTCATATATTTTAATAAAAGAAATTCTCCAACACACAATTATTTATATCGTCCGAAGAAAGTTCGTGTGCGTTCATCAAAAAATCAAAATATTTGTCATCTTACATTATATATGCATAAACAAAAGAAAATTCATTTTTTTTAATATGATGCACCATGGATGTTTGATCACGTGCGTCTATGAAGCACAAATACTTCAAATTTCATGCCATACTCGTATCGGACACATATCGGATACCGATATGCGCCCGATATGCACCTGATACGTGTCCGATGCAGCAATAAAGTATCTAGCATTTTTAAAAAATAAAAAAAATATCTTATACAGCTCGGATAGGGGAGGGATTCGAGAGGGATACGAGGGGGATACAGCCTGATTCTTTTATGGTCTAAAATGATCAGAGCTCAAAATTTTGTGAAAAGCCCGCATCCAAACCCATTGGAAATAAGAAAAAGAGTGAAAAAAATGTCAATCTCTCTTCAATTTGTTATTTTTTCTATCTTTTTGCTCTTGAATGGTTGAAGGCGCTCTCTCTCTTTCTATTTTCACATAGTATTAAGCTATGATTCAGTCCTTTACCACGTTTCTTCCACTTCTTTTCATCTAACTTGTTAATCTAGAACTAATCAACAAAGGCTATAGGGAATGATTTTTTTTTTCTTTTATTAAATTGTTAGCATATTTTCTTTTATTACTATTTTATATAATAGAACATAATAAAACAAACATATATGTTGAATGGCTTATTATCTAATTTGTGTGACTAAATATCTATTATCATTTGATCAAGTTGGATGATAGTTGGTTGATACATTTTGAATATTATTTCATTGATTATCTTTTTTTATGAACAGATGTAAAACAATTATACAAGTTAATATATATCAGAATATATTCCTAATATAATCCAGATATCATGATTGTCCTCAATATACCATTACATAAAATATTTTATTCAAGTATACACCGCGTATTGTATCCTAGAAGTTTTAGAAATTGCCGTATCACCATATCTGTATCGTGTTGTATCCGTATCTGTGCAACATAGACGTGCGTCCATGGCATGTCCACATCGGAGACGAGTCTGGCACGGATACCCGAGGCTTACAACTATATATAGATAAACAGTCAAATAAATGCCAATAAAATTTGGTTCACCGCGTTATCATGAAATTGTATATTCCTATGTCTATTCCCTTCCCAATAGCAATATTGTTTCCAACTCTAATTAAAGTGTTGAACAAAAGTTGTTTGCGACAAACAAAGGCCAAAAATTTTCCTATTCCAACCTTCTGATCACACCAAGATAACCTTATGGACAACATTATAAGAAAACTTGGAGGCATGGGTAAGATAGTAAAATAGTTTCAATATATTACCCCAACGTTATTGTAATCCCATAGCTTGTGAACACCATAGTCCACCATCTGCATAACAACAATGTCAGTTTAAGTACAAAGCATGCAAAACAATACCATATAACTAACACAAAATTGCAAACAAAAGGATAAGAAAATCGCAAAGCCACATATTTCAACTTATTATAAAAAACCACATAAACATTAACGATTTTCGAACAGAAAGGAACCATTATTTACTATTTGCAAATCCCACCACCCTTACCCTGTTACTCTGTAACAAATGTAAAAGAACTTGAAAAAAGTGATTCCTCCTCATTGCAGAAAGAGTCCAAAAGGTAGCAAAGTATGGAGACACCAGAACTGCAGTCCATTTTGAAGGTAGAAGAAAAGTATGGAGACACCTGAACTGCAGTCCATTTTGAAACACAGAATCCAACTTTACATTTTTTAAAAAAAAAAATTTACATCCCCATCAACTTTTAATTGTTTTAATTTGAGTTATTTTCCAAAGTTCAATTGGGAATTCATGGAAATTAATGGCTCTCTTAGCCAGCAGCCATTAACAATTAATCCTGCAACTGAAAAATGCTCAGAATAGATAAATTTTACAGAATCGCAATTAGATTTCACAAAAGACCCTTATTAATTCATGAAAATTGATGAGATGTCAACTGAAACAAAAATAGATCATGGGTTTGTTTCAAAATTGCCTATAGTTTCGGATTTCCCTGTACATTTAAATATACTCTAAACTAAACCCACAGAGAAGGAATAAGAGTTGTATTCTCAATTAAAACAAACCAAATGACAACATGTTCGAATTTTAAGAACAGTAAAAACGAGAACCAATTAATTGGCACAAAGATCAGAGATTAGAACCAGCTGACGATGATCGAAAGAAGTGTATAGTGTACGAATCCGAGCAAAGAGAAACCCTAAAGGCGATCAAATAAGCATCAGAGATGTATAAGAGAGAGAGAGAGAGAGAGAGGACCCGTTCGCCGATGAAGGCTCCGGCGACGACGAAGGTGACGTAGACGGAGTTGCGGCGCATGAGGACGCGGTAAAGCCCGTCCCAAAGGCCTCCGCCACCGCCGCCTCGCCTCGCCGCCGCCGCCGAATCCATCGTCTTAATCTTCCCCGCGCGCTAGGGTTTGGTCTAGGGTTTCGGCGCTAGGGTTTCTTCGTCTTCGACCGCTTCGAGGAAGGGAAAAAGTGGCTCGGAGTGCTGTTTACAGGCTACAGACTACAGCGGCGGAGCCTTTTTATGCGGAAGCTCCTAAACATTTAGTTATTTGTGTTTGGTCCCTCGTTCCTTCACCCCTCATCGACCCTGTGGCTGCTTGAAGCGAAAATTTTGAGCAAAATTTTAAATTGGAATTAACACGAGCCGAGTCTGATCCAGTCAAATCTGAGCTCGAGTCCTAAGCGAAAGCTCAATAATTCTATTGCAATTTATATTTTCAAAATTTAGGTTAAACTATAAAAATTTTCTCCCCATTTTGTCTCACGTCTCAATTAACTCTTGCATAAGATTTTGTTTTAATTTAAAGAGAGAGAAATACTTCTAGAAGTAAATGCTCCATGTAAGATTTTTTTTGTCATTTACGTGCAACCAAGAAAATATTATTGGCTCCCTTCATGTGGCCATTTCACACGATACAACTACCCAATCAATCCCAACTTGTCGCTCGTGTGCATAGTGCTCCTACTATGGGCATGTTTATTTCAACGTAATTAGACTTAGGGTGGAAGTGGACTTTGGGTTGAAATGGAGTTTAAATAAAAATTAATTCATTTTCGCTGTTTGTTTCTAACTGTGGAAATGCAGTTCTGTGGGTTCTGTTGTTTGTTTGGTAGGAAATAGATGACGTAAAAAGTGTAGCTCTCCATCCCTGGTATACTTACCTCCGAAGTGATATTATTGTCTATTTTGTAACTTAGTGAATAATAAATTATAATAAATAAAAATTAATATAATTATATATGTATATAATTATATATATTTATAATTGTAAAATAAAATTTTAAAAAACTATATTATTTGTTTGCATATAAATTATAATAATGCAACAAATAAAATTCTAAAGTTAAAAAATTATTAACATTTAACAAATTCATTTTTCATCATTTTCTAAATATACAAATTAGACAAAAAATATATTAAAACTTACCTAACCAAATTTGATCACATTGCCTAACCAAATTTAACAAGCTCCTTTGCCTCTTTGCACTTCACCGGAATTGACTTCGCCCCCTGGAAGGGCGAAGTCAATTACCTTATTTTGGGTGAACTCGACTTTCGGCCGTAATAAAATTATGGCAAAACAAACAACGGAAGTAATAGTTTACGGCGTAAACAACTTCCCCCCTCTCCACTTCCCCCTCACTTTCACCCAAACAAACACACCCTTAATAGTAAACCATGTTCAAGGAAAATGGACGACCTACGAACCATTTGCGCTAATACCAACATCTACCTTCCAAGTCATGACTAGTATGCTGCATTATCTATACCTATCGGCCGAGGTCACTCGACTACTAATGCTACCTTCTTCAGGTTTGTAACATACCGAAACCTCGGTAATTAAATTAGAACCTTGGTCAAATTAACCAAAGTGCGAGGTTGGTACACTTCGGAGAGGCCGAAAGCGTCAAATAATGCCAAAATGCATTACTGGGGATCTTCGAGAGCTTTTGGAAATCAAAATCTGCAAACTGCAGGTTTTGTACTCTCGGGGACCGGTCCCTGGTGGGAGAGACCGGTCCCCGAACGCGTAGGCAGCGAGGGAGGCTGAGAAATCGACTAAGTCCTGGAAAACCAACTCTCGGGAACCGGTCCCTGCGAAGAGAGACCGGTTCCATTGAGGGAGACCGGTTGCATCGCGCGCAGCCTGCGCAGTCCGCGGGAGAAGCTCTTGAGGACCGGTCCCAGGTCGGGGAGACCGGTCCCTGACTGCGAAAAATGCCCAGTCTGGGCAGTGCATTGGAGATAAAGTGCGAGGACTTAAATGCAATTGTCACAACACCTTATATGGCCCAATCCTTTCCCCCTTTTCTCTCTTTTGTCTTTCTAGAGAGCTAACCCTAGAGCTTGGAGAAGAAGAAGGAGAGGCTTGGAGGAGGATCCTTGATGGATTTGGTGGGTCTAGAAGCTCTCCAATAAGAAGAAGCTTGCTAGGACTTCGACTAGAGATAAGTTCTTGTAGGATTTCATCATGGGTTTGGATTTAAACCCTAAGTTTTGGAGTTTTGCGCTTCTTAGAGGTTTTAGAAGCATGATAGAGCCATGAACACCATGAAACCCTAATTTTCTTCATGGTGCTCTAATGGGGGATTTCTAGGGTTTGCATTCTAAGCCCTAAAGATGGTTGGGATGGTTCTAAATGAGTTTTTAGAGATTAGACAAGCTCTCTTTTGCTTGTTTTAGAGATCAAAACCTAGGGTTTATCAATGGGTTTGGTTAGGGCACCAAATTTGGGGCTTTTGCCTCCGAGTATTTCTATGGCAAATTGACTTTGTAGAAACCTAATTGGGGGTGTCCTCGACGCGTTGGACAACTCGTTGGACAACTCCGTTCGACGTTACGAAAATGTTTAAGTATGGTTCATGTACAAAAGGCCTAATATGGCACTATTTTGGTAATAGCACGTGGAATCGGCTTTCGTAAAGTTCGGAAGTCGTCATATTCTACACCTACACGACTACTCAAGATGGGTGGTGCATTCCAAAGACCTCGAAAATTTCTTTATGTCTAAACTGTCATGTTTGAACATATATGTATATATATTGAGCATGTTGCATAGTAGGGTTAATTTTGAGCTTTTATGGTATAATTGTGAATTTAATTTCGTATGAAATACTTGTAAGAATGTGAGAATTGTAACCCTATTTATGCATGACAAGTGACAAGAACCTAGAAGGGTTAGTGAACAAAAGTGACACATGGACATAGATCTAGTGAGTGACATTGATGAGTCTCGAAAACTTAGAAAACAAGTGTGGCATGAGTCAAGAACATAACACTTAGAAAACAAGTGTGGCATGAGTCCAAGAATATAGTAGTGTATATGACACAAGTAAGGATAAAGAATGCAAAGAAAAGAATGATTGAGATATTATGACGTTTCAATCTTAGAGTTAAGGGTCATTTGAGCATGGTCTTCCTTAAAGTTAAGGAATGGATTGAACTTGGAATCCTCAATGTAGGATTGATCGTACTCACCTTTAGTCCTTGCTCGAGGGTGGTAGCTCCCCCTCGGGCGATGTGCTCCGGAGTTGGCATCACTGGGTTGTAGCGGGTATCTCCCTAGAGGACGGTCCTATCGGGTTGTAGCGGGTATCTCCGCGGTTATTAGGATTTTGGGTTGGTGAATTTGTTGAGGGCGAAACCTACGGGTTAGCCAAGAGATTGGGTAAAGAAATTGTGATCCTGCATTCATCATGAGCATTATATCGAGCATTGCATTTTATATTGTTCAGGCATATTAGTTGTATTTTTTTTTTTTTTTTGAGAAATAGGTAGCAAGCTACCTGCTTCATTCATTAAGCAAAATGAACTAAGCGTACAAAATGGAAACAGCCAGGGCCTCCGAAAGAACAGGCAAAAAAGGATGAAATAAAATTGAAAGGCAGAAAGAAAACAAAAAGAACGAAAAGAGGAGGGGTGTTAATAGGGATAGTAGCTGGAGCCGAAACGACACATCACAGCAAAGAGATCCAGTCGTTTAGCAGAAGTTTGACACGTTCAAGAGACCGGGTAGCGTTGTGCGTGGTTCCTCGGAAAATTGCGTTATTTCTATCTGTCCAGATCACCCACCAAGTCGTAGCGAGGAGGGTCAAGCGTCGTGTTCTTGAAGAGTCGACCGGAATGTCACACGATCCAGTCCAGAGAGTGTTGACGTCGCCCGTGCTGTCATCAAATGTACCCCATCCTTCCATACTGAAGAGCAGGTATCTTACATATACGCATGTATAGAATAGATGGTCACAGCTTTCCATGAGTACCGCACAGAAGACACAGTGTTGATCAACGAGCATTCCGCGTTTGAGTAGTCTATCAGCAGTGAGTAATCTCTTCCGCAATAGCAACCAAATGAAGACTTTGATTTTGGCCGGAATTTTGAGTTTCCAAATATACCGATTCGTTGGGATATACTGTCCCGTGTCTGTGATGAACTGGTAGAGGGATTTGACAGTGAATAGTTGATTGGAGGTCCATCTCCATTTAATTGAGTCTGGACTGTCGTAGGGGCGATGGCCTCGGAGCAAGTCTTTAAAAGTCGTTAATTGTCTCCGATTTTCGATGGATTGTGACGCCGAGTAGCCGCGGCATATAAAGCGCCATCTCCATCCGCCATGATTCCAGCACTGGGAAACACGAGCCTCCTTGTTCATAGAGATCTGATAGATATCCGGGAAACGAGTACGAAGGGGGGTTTCCCCTATCCAGATGTCGTTCCACATCCTAATGTTCCTCCCGTCGCCTAGCTCGTAAGTCACGCCACAGGCGAAAATGTCTCGACACCGGACCACACCTTTCCACCACTCCGAATGGGGAGCAAATGCTCTGCCCTCGAGTAATGGCCTTCTTCGGGTGTAGTAAAGGGATCTGACTAATCTACACCAGAGTAGGTTTGGGTCAAAAAAGAAGCGCCACCACCATTTGGTTAAAAGAGCGAAATTCATGCATTCCATGTCAAGAATGCCTAATCCTCCGTCCATCTTGCTTCTACAGATAGATTTCCAATTGACGAGACATGCCCCACCGGTAACTTTTGAGCCTCCTTTCCAGAAGAAGGCTCTTCTGAGTCCTTCTATCCGGTGCAATACCCATTGTGGTGCTTTGAAGATCGAGAATAGAAAAGCGGTAGGTTGGTGAGTACTGAATTGACCAAGGTTAGTCTACCCCCCAGGGAGAGGAGTTTAGTTTTCCAGCCGTCGATTTTGTGCTCTATGCGGTTGATTACCACAGACCAGTGCTCCTTTCGAAGTTTAGAGTTGTGGAGGGGTAGTCCCAGGTAGCGAAAAGGTAGCTTACCGACTTTGCATCGTAAGATGTTGGCAAGTCTAACAGCTTTATGAGGGTTGGAACTCAAGTAGTATAGTTCCGATTTTCCCATGTTGATCCTGAGGCCGGAGGCCCATTCAAAGATATTCCAGAGAAACAGCAGATTATGCATAAAACGTTTCCTAGGCTCACAAAAGAAGATTGTGTCATCAGCGTATTGGATGAGCACTGTCTGGCAATTGTCGGAAGGTCCAATACCGTGAATCATATTGCTCCCCCGCGCAGTATCGATCAGCCTGGCCAGACAATCAGCCACCAATAAGAAAAGGTACGGGGATAGGGGGTCTCCCTGTCTAAGGCCTTTTCTAGCTTTCAACCACGGGGTTGGGACGTCGTTCACTAGGATGGCGACTTTGGCGTTGCATATACATTGTTCCATCCAGGCCCACCATTTGGCGCTGAAACCTAGCCAGTGCAATATACTCTTTAGGAACGCCCATCTGACACTGTCGAATGCTTTCTCGAAGTCAACCTTAATGCTTACACATTCCGTCTGAGTTTTCGAGCACCAGTTTATTAATTCGCTTGCAGTGACGAACGAGTCGACCAAAAGACGGTCTTTGAGAAAGGCCGATTGGGTTGGAGAGATGATGGAAGGTAATACAGCGGCCAGTCTGTTGGCCAGCACTTTAGAGATGATTTTCTGTATTCCGTTAATGAGGCTAATAGGTCGAAAGTCGTTGACCTTGCGTGCTCCCTCCTTTTTTGGGATGAGGCACACGTAGGAGTAGTCTGTCGGTCCCGTGAAAAGTGTCTCGTCGTGGAGATCGATAAAGACCTTGAAGATATCGTCCTTGACCACATCCCAAAAGGTTTGGAAGAAGTTTAGAGAGAAGCCGTCTGGCCCAGGCGCCTTGTCAGTACCAAGTTGGAAAGTAGCAGTCTTGATTTCGTCGAGGGTGAACGGAACCGTTAAGGTGTCAGGATTTAGTAATCTGTTAGCGTGGTAGAGGCCACTCCAGTTTCCGAACGATGATGAGCCCACCTCTGGGTTCCCGAACAAACGCTTAAAAGATTTAAAGAAGTGGGTCTCTTAAGCTCTTCGTTGGAAATAAGTTGGCCGGCGTCATCCTCTATTACATCGATCACATTGGAGCATTTTCGCCCGTTAGCGACCGCGTGAAAAAATTTGGTATTACAGTCGCCTTCCTTTAACCAGAGCTGTTTGGCCCTAGTCTTCCAAAGAATTTCTTCCTCCTCCAAGATTTGTCGTAATTGAGTCTTGAGCTCAGTTCGTTTGTCTAAGAGTTCCTGAGGTAAGTCTTGTAATTCCTCGAGGTGATCAATAGTTTGTAGTTCCGATTGTAGGTGCTTTTTGGTATTGGAAATACTGTGGAAGTGCGTCTTGCACCACTCCTTCATTCGGACTCTACAGTGCCGAAGCTTAGCTGTGATAGTGAGAATAGCTGAATTCCTGTGGGCTATTTCATTCCACCAAAACGGTACTTTAGAGTGAAAATCCTCCTTGGTGAGCCAGACTCTCTCAAAACGAAATCTCCTTGAAGCTGGGGGTATTCCCGAGGTAAGAAGAATTGGAGTATGGTCCGAGGTGATCCTGGGGGAGAGCTTTGACCTTGCAGAATGGAAAAGATTGATCCCATTCCGTTGAGATGAGGAATCTGTCGAGCTTGGCCAAGGTAGGCTTGCATTGCATATTCGACCAGGTGAAATTTTGGTTAGACAAGGGTAAGTCGATGAGTGCAAGGCAATTAATAAGGTCCGAGAACATATCCATTGCTTTAGAGCTCCAAGGGTTTCCTTTTCTTTCGGATTGATATCTTGTGAAGTTGAAGTCACCGCAGATTACCCAATTGGATGAGCAGGTAGAGCTGAGGGAGAGAAGTTCAGAGCAAAACTCATCTTTGCCATCCCAATATTAGTTGTATTTATTAGTTGGTTCTTTTACTTTCTTTCCTTTATTCTATTATGTCTGATTAGACTTAGTGGGATAGTCGGCGTGGTTGGTTGTCGAACCCATTGGAAACTTTGTTGTAGTTCTCACACTCCTATTTCCACAGAGTCGGGACCGAGCGAGCCAGCGGATGATCGCGGTAAGGGCATCGCGCCCTAGATAGTGACCGCCCGTGATGGGTTCATATTTTGTAGTTGCATTCCCTTTATTATCATCTTTTGTATTTGATGATTATATATGTTAAAGGAAAACAGAACATGAATGATGTAAAAGAGTTTATGTTTAAATGCAAGAATTTATATTTGAGAACATGCGATGTAAAAGAGAAGAAATGATGCAAAATTATAATTGATTTCCTAAGTGTAGTTTATTACTTTCACTATTGGCTATTGCTTGCCCTCGTGCAAGCCATTGTGTATACTTCCGCTTATGCAAATTGTTACTCTATTGATACTTGTTGTTGAGCCTTGGGCGGGCAGGGGAGGCTCTGTCCGTTCGGCGTCTGTTCGACGCTCTCGAACCGGCCAAAAGGATCTGGCTCGGGTGTGACAAGGTCCACCGCAACTGAGTCACGATGTAGCGCCGAAAAGACACCTCGCGGAGTCAGAACTCGCACTTTTTGAGCTTGGCATAAAGCTTGTTCTCCCGCAGAGTCAGGAGAACCCGTTGCAGATGATCCTCGTGCTTTTCGTCGCTTTATAAATTGATCAATATGTCATCAATTAAGACCACGACACGCTGATTCAGAAATAGCCGGAAGACTCTGTTCATTATGTCCATAAACGCTGTCAAGGCGTTAGTAAGCCCGTATCACTGTGAACTCGTAATAGCTGTAACGAGTCCGAAAAGCGATATTCACCACATTCTCAGCCCGAATCTTAAACTGGTGGTATCCAGACTGCAAATTGATTTTCGAGTAGACCGATGATCCTTGGAGTTGGTCGAAGAGATCATCGATCCGAGAAAGGGGATGTTTATTCTTCACCATGACCTTATTGAGTTTCCGGTAGTCGATGCATAGTCACAAGCTACCGTCCTTCTTTTTAACGAAAAGGACTGATGCTGTGATATATGGGACCTTAGCAAATAAGTAAGGTTACAATATGAACTTTTAATTAGTTTTTTCTTTTATAGTACTTAATGGAGTTGGAGACGTTATGGCGTGAAATAGACACAAAAACGAACTCAAAAACTCAAGATTTAATTTGTGAAAGACTAAATTCGAAATATTTGATATTTCAGGGAACTGTTGGTATTTTTGCTATTATTATGCATGGAGTCCACGTAGGCAATTGAGGCTTCATACTTATCCACTTTATTCCTTCACCTTGAAGAATTAAGATAGATGGAATTTGAGCTTGAAGAAAAACAAAAAGAAAGCTTGGTTTCGTTCTAGCGAGCGAGCGAGTCGAGCTCGCGCACATGAACTTTTTGGTGTTTTGACGTTGCGGTTAGTATCACAATATTATTATTTCTCGTTTGAACTCTTTTGATAATTTTTTTTGTAGAAATTGAGAATTAGAAACTGAATTTTTTTTATATTTTAAGAGCGGATTTTGCATAATTTTGACGAAGGGCTTTCAAGTTATTTTAAAGTATTGTAGCTGTTATCCCATTTACCAATCATTTCCTCGGACTTGCGTTATAGGTAGGTTCCGTGTTGTCAAAATTGACGGATTAATTTTTCTGTCCATATTATATTATTTAGCCTGTGAGATGAACTGTTGACATAGTTGAGATAATAATGATATTTTGATACCAATCAGTAGAGTAAATTGAGACATATATATATATATATATATATATATATATATATATATATATATATATATATATATATATATATATATATATATGTAAATATATATATATATAGAG
>NC_033640.1:3088159-3156981 GCF_001540865.1 Ananas comosus
ACAGCAAGTATGATCATATCCTTAACTCAAAGGATTATAGTTCAATCTTGACTTTACACTAGCTCTAGTGTTCTTTACATCACTTTATGTTGCAAACTCATGCAATCACATTCTTTACATTTTTATTACTCTTGCTAACTCTAGCAATCATTGTTCTTTGCATTTCTTTTACTTTAACTTTATACGTTGTCACCTTCTTCATTCTTTACATCACTTTAGTTCTTTACATCACACTAACTCTAGTGTCATTTCACATTAGCTTTATCAAATGCCACTCGATCTATGTCATTGTGCCACTCTGTTCTTTTACTCACTTTGGGTACTCACATCTTCTCTCATGCATACATCTAGGGTTTTGACATTATTAGGTTCTCAACCCTCTCATTATGCAAGTTGTGCTCACAATCATGCAATCATCACATTTCATCATTACTTTACCCTAAAATGCATGCAACAATATATAGAACACATGCTCAAAGAATGACACATTAGGCATAGAGAGAATTTCAATGAGTTTGAGAAGCACCACCCACCTCGTAGGCTTTCAAAGGTGCTCCGACGATTTTCTTGGGACTTTTAGACGCTTCGTTCTTTACCTGCGGCAAAGCGAACCCTTATTAGGCCATTTTGCCCATAACTTTACTTTGACTTTTCGTAACGTTAATCCGAACGCACCAACGCGTCGGAAATACCCCCAATTAGGTTTCTAGAGGGTCAATTGCACTTAGCAATCCTCATGAGCAAAAGCCCCAATTTGGTGCCCTAGCTCCAATACACATATCAAAACCTAGGGTTTAATCTCTAAGAGAAGCAAAAGTAGCTTCATTATACTCTAAAAAGTTCATTAGAACCATCTTTAGACAAATCAAAACCCTACTTAGGGTTTCACCATGAGAGGTGATGAAGCTCACCTCAAGCTTCACCATTTCTATGGTCTTGATCTCAAGAGAAGCAAAAGAAAAGCTCCAAATACTCAAATGGTTTCATAAAACCCATTTTAAGCTTAATCCAAACCCTGGATTAGGTTCTACCATGATTAGGGTTCAAATCTTACTTGTAAGCCCTTCTTTTAAGTAGAGATGAAGGGGAAGGAGTTCTTCACTTCTTCTTCTTCTCTTCACTTCTTCTCTTTCTTTTCCTTTTCTTCTTCCTTTTCTTTCTCCTCTTTTGTCTTCTAGAGAGAGAGAGGGAGAGAAGAGAGTGTGAGAGGTGGAATGAGAGAAATGTCTCATTTACCCTATACTATACTCAGATGGGTTGGCAAAATTGCATTAAACCCTCAACTTTACTTTAATTACACTGCCCGAACTGGGCAGTTCGCGCAGGCAGAGACGCGTCTCCCGAGCAGCGCGGTCCGAACGTCCACTCTGCGCAGCCAGAGTGCTGCGCGCGATGCGACCGGTCTCCCCCGCATGGGACGGTCCTGGGGGGACCGGTCTCTCAGGCAGAGACCGGTTCCGAGAGCTATCCTTCCAGGACTTAGCCGATTTTTTTTCGCGCTGTCATCATCTTCTGCACTCCGGCGTTCGGGGACCGGTCTCTCCCACCAGGGACCGGTCCCCGAGAGCTCAAAACCTGCAGTTTTGCAGAATTTGATTCTTTAGCTCTCGAAAACCTTCCACAGCTCACTTTTGATCACTTTAACACCTTCGGACTTTCCGAGGTGTTCCATCCTCGCACTTTGGTCAATTTGACTAAAGTTCGACATTTTTATTTTCCGAATTCTCGGTATATTACACTTTATAAATTGATCAATATGTCATCAATTAAGACCACGACACGCTGATTCAGAAATAGCCGGAAGACTCTGTTCATTATGTCCATAAACGCTGTCAAGGCGTTAGTAAGCCCGTATCACTGTGAACTCGTAATAGCTGTAACGAGTCCGAAAAGCGATATTCACCACATTCTCAGCCCGAATCTTAAACTGGTGGTATCCAGACTGCAAATTGATTTTCGAGTAGACCGATGATCCTTGGAGTTGGTCGAAGAGATCATCGATCCGAGAAAGGGGATGTTTATTCTTCACCATGACCTTATTGAGTTTCCGGTAGTCGATGCATAGTCACAAGCTACCGTCCTTCTTTTTAACGAAAAGGACTGATGTTGTGATATATGGGACCTTAGCAAATAAGTAAGGTTACAATATGAACTTTTAATTAGTTTTTTCTTTTATAGTACTTAATGGAGTTGGAGACGTTATGGCGTGAAATAGACACAAAAACGAACTCAAAAACTCAAGATTTAATTTGTGAAAGACTAAATTTGAAATATTTGATATTTCAGGGAACTGTTGGTATTTTTGCTATTATTATGCATGGAGTCCACGTAGGCAATTGAGGCTTCATACTTATCCACTTTATTCCTTCACCTTGAAGAATTAAGATAGATGGAATTTGAGCTTGAAGAAAAACAAAAAGAAAGCTTGGTTTCGTTCTAGCGAGCGAGCGAGTCGAGCTCGCGCACATGAACTTTTTGGTGTTTTGACGTTGCGGTTAGTATCACAATATTATTATTTCTCGTTTGAACTCTTTTGATAATTTTTTTTGTAGAAATTGAGAATTAGAAACTGAATTTTTTTTATATTTTAAGAGCGGATTTTGCATAATTTTGACGAAGGGCTTTCAAGTTATTTTAAAGTATTGTAGCTGTTATCCCATTTACCAATCATTTCCTCGGACTTGCGTTATAGGTAGGTTCCGTGTTGTCAAAATTGACGGATTAATTTTTCTGTCCATATTATATTATTTAGCCTGTGAGATGAACTGTTGACATAGTTGAGATAATAATGATATTTTGATACCAATCAGTAGAGTAAATTGAGACATATATATATATATATATATATATATATATATATATATATATATATATATATATATATGTGTGTGTGTGTGTGTGTGTGTGTGTGTGTGTGTGTGTGTGTGTGTGTGTCAATAATCAGATACAGATAGTGTGAGACTATAGTTGTATTTTAGACACTATGACAGTATTATCATGATCTATTTAAGCATCGCATTTGACCACAGCCTGTATGTTATGTTGAGTTTGACAGTGATACTATATTTAATTGGGGTAACACTCCGCGAGTGCTGCTCTGAAGGTTAGGTTATGAGATGATATGATGGCATGAGCCAAATAGCAGCCTGTGTGGGAGCGGACCACTATAGGTTGGTGATGGACACGAGCGACGCAGGCTAGATTTGACTGTTGAGCTGATCACTATGATTGGGTTTTATTGTAATATTTTATTTAGTAACTAATTGATAGAACTACAAATTTCAATTATATTGTAGAGGCATGATAATAGTAGTTACTTTCAATACTTATTCATATTAGTACTTGCTTATTTACACTGCTCGGTCATTTACTATTTTTGCCTTTTATGGATCTAGCAGTGTAGACCGTCGGCGTTGATGATCGTACCCAATGAGGACTATTGATTATAGTTCTTATACCCTCTTTATTAATATTTTATTTCAGAGCCTTCAGCACCAGCGACTGATTGAGATAAGGGGATTGCGGATAGTTAGCATCTCCTACTCTTTTTGTCTGTATAGTTGGACAATCTATCATTGTATATAGCAGCCTGCATATTGCTTTGAGATTTGGAGTGGTCAAAGATGTTATACCATTTGAGAACTGGTATAGTGATAATTATATATATTTACAGTGTTACTATAGTATATAGTTTTTATTTCCTTTGATATCTACTGTTGTTAGATTTTAATTAATTTTATTAGACAGATTTTGTTGACGCTTCATATGTATAAGATGTATCCTTGTGCATACGACCGGTCTGTTGACGTAACCCGGGCTTCCTCTGTAATTCGGGACATGACTGATGCACCCCAAGGATACAGTAGGTCTGATGAACCCTTTGTGTAAGAGATCCTCGAGCTGAGCCTTCAGCTCAGTGAAGGCCATCTGATAGTGAGCCTTCGAGATAGGGGTCGTGCCAGGAACCAGGTCAATGAAGAACTCGATCGCTCAATCTGGAGATATCCCGGATAGCTCCGCTGGAATGACATCGAGAAAATCCCGAACCACCGGGATCTCCTCCAAAGCTGGAGTCGCTAGACGAACATCCTCCACTTAGACCAGATAGGCAACACACCTCCCTATCATAAGCCTCATCGCCCTAGCAGCAGAGACAGACATGACGAAGAAGGAGCTCTTACATGCACGGTAGGCGAACTCCTCTTCACCAGGCACTGCAAAGGTCACCGTCCTCTTCTCGCAGTTGATAGACGTGTGGTGCCTTGTGAGCCATCCATCTCAAGCACCACGTCAAACTCCTTGATCGGCAATACGACCAGGTTTGCCAAGAATGCCTGATCGTCCAACAATGTAGGGCACGGCATGATGCATATATCCGCGTTCAACTTGAACTCGAGTGCCTAAATTCGTAGTGCCTTCACTTGAACTATTCTAGCCCACATTGAGCCCGAGCCCAAATATAGCTTAAATCTAACCTAGGCTTGTTCTAAACCCAAACTATATGGGCTTGACTTCAGCCAAAGTCTAAATCTAATAGCCAATCTATATCTTATCCTAAACTATGAGAGCTCATACTAAATCCCACACCTAAGCCCAACCCAAACCTGAGTTATATGGGCCCAAGTTTAGCCAAAAAAATTTAAATTTGAACCCAACCCAATTATATTTCCGAATGGGCCCAAGTTCATGTCAAAGACTAAATATGAACCCAACCCAATTATTTAATCCGGATTGGCCCACGTTGAGCCCAGTCCCTAATTCCAATCCAATCCAAATTTCACGGGCGTGAGACCTAAACCATATTAACCAAACCAAAGCCAAACCTAACCTCAGACCCAAATCAAATCAAAATCCCAGTTTAACCCAATTCAAATCGTGCACAACTTGATGCAACCTATTGTCCTTTCAGGTCCTTAGAAACAAATCTTTTCAACCCAATTCTCTAACAAATAAAACTAGAGTCACATTGCCACTGCATTCAACCTCAACTGAAATCTAAAATATACGAATTAATCAAACTATCCTTTATCTTAGTACATGTGACTAAGATAAGAAAATAATAAATTAGGTCCCACAAAACCAAATTAATTTGATTGGACTCTAATACACGTACTTAGAGTTTAATTAAATCAATTAGACTCTAATATGTATAATTAGAGTTTAATCTAAATCAAAATTGGCTAAATCTTAATACATATACAATTAGGATTTAACCATCATTCACCTTTGGGTGAACTCAAATATGGTTGGACTCTAACACACATACTTAGAGTTCAACTAAATCAATTAGACTCTAATATGTATAATTAGAGTTTATCTAAACCAAATTCGGCTAATGTTATATATATATTTAGGATTTAGCCATACTTCATCTTAGGGTGAACTTAAACCTGATTGAGCTATAATTAATATATATAATTAGAGTCTAATCTATTCAAATCCGACTAAGTCCTAATATATACAGTTGGGATTTAGTTAATTCTATACCTTAGGGTGGACATATTGAGCTCTAAAATATATACTCAAAGCCCAGTCAAATCTAATTGGATTAATCCCTAAGATGTATTGCTAAGGAGTAATCAAATTTAAATTCAATCGACCGTCATCTTGTTAAACTAATCACTCTCATCTTTTATGTTTATATTATACTCATATACACTAGGGGTATGCCCCTGGTTAAGCTATGTAGCTGTACAACAGCCTATGTAATAAAATTCATCTTTTATATGATTCCAGTCTATCTCATTATCAGTATTTCAGAGGTCTCTTAATCGAAGGTGCCCTAACATTTTATAGAGGTAACGTATAGTAGACGCTTATGTTTATTGGTAGCCATGGATCCATAATACTTGATACGCATACATCTTAAATATCAATTTGAATCATGAGTACCACTCCACGATGGTCGCAGACATAACTGAAGTTGAAGCTTCAGCTGGAGGTTTGCTAGGGAAGGCTAGGCCGACTCCCTTTCTCATCCTCGTTTTCTCTCATTCTCTTCTTTCTTCTTTTCTTCTTCTTCTTTCTTTCTCTCTTCCTCTCTTCTTTTCTTTTCTTTTCTTCTTCTTCTTTATTCTTCTCTTCTTCTCTCCTCTTCTTCTTTTTTTCTTTTGCTCTCTTCTTTTCTTTTCTCTTTAATATTTCTTTCTTTCCTCTTCTTGTCTCTTCTTTTCTTCTTCTTCTTTCTTCTTTTCCTTTTTTCTTTTTTTCTTATCTCATTCTCCTTTTGTCTTTTTATTCTCACCATTGTGACACCCTAATAATCCCGCATCGAGTAGTTATGGCTAGATGTGGGGGTACATAAGCTTGATTAGGCTGAAAATAATAATTAGGCTTAAGCATTTTGGGCCAGTGGTTTGGGCCCAACGAGTTATTATTGCTAGCGGGTCAAGTCATTACATTTGGTATCAGAATCGGTTCGTCAGGCGGAAGTGTGAGATGAGCATTGGCTGAGCCAGGGTCGGAATGACAAATTAAGCCAGGGTCGGTGAATGACATGCTAAGTCAAGGTTGGAATGGCAAGGCTAGCGAGACAAGTCTCACATTGCTGGATGATCTTGGGTTGTGTGTGTGTTTTGAGCTAACGAGAATGTCAGGGCCTAAATAGGGGGTTGTCTGTGATACCCCAATAGTCTCACAACGGATAGGAATGGGATTGTTATTGGGTGTATAAGAGAACTTCACTATATTAATAATAATTGGGTTTAAGAATTTTGAGCCGGTTGTTTGGGCCCAAAGGGTAATTATTGCTAGTGAGCTGGGTCGTTATATTTGGTATCAGAGCCGGTTCACCAGCCGGAAGTATGACTGTGAGATGAGTCTTGGCTGAGCCGGGATCGGAATAACAGACTGAGCCAGGGTCGGTGAATGACAGGCTAAGTTAGGATTAGAATGACAAGGCTAGTAAGACAAGACTCATATCGCCTGGTGATCTTGAGCTGTGTGTGTTTAGGACTGACGAGGATGACAGGTCCTAAATAAGGGGAGAATGTGACACCCCAATAATGCCACATCGGATAGTTATGGCTAGATGTGGGGTATATAAGCTCGATTAGCCTAGAAATAATAACCGTGCTTAAGTATTTTGGGCCAGTGGTTTGGGCCTAATGAGTTATTATTGCTAGCGGGTCGGGTCGTTACAACCATTTTTCTCCTCTTCACTCTTTTTCTCTTTATTTTCCCTTTTTTCTTCTTTTTTTATTTTTTTCTCATTCTTCTATTTTTTTTTCAAAACAAGCTTCTTAATAAACCCGCATTTCACTATTAGAAAGTGCCTTCTCGAGCACTGAGGCGAATCGAGCGTGTGAGACCGTGGTCGAAACTCTACCAAAGGTCGTCTTCTTCAGCTACTCAACCAAAGGGGATAAAGGAGGTGATCCAGCTGAAGAGCGAGAAGGAAAAGGAGAATCAATCAAAATAGGCTGAAGATTTACCTCGGCCCATGAGGGAGCTGGCTGTGGGCCTTCTTCATCAGGCATCGGCATGGCAAAGGCCTTTGTAAGGACCGACTTAGGCACTTTCTTAGCTGGAATAGTGGTTTGAGCCGAGGGTATAATACTAGTGGTTGGTTTCTCCATCGACGACACGCCTTCAACCAATGCAAAAGGGACAGAAAGGCGAATTCTAATTGCAATTGTTTTTCGCCGCTTTTGCTATGGCAAAAGAACTGGAGAAATAGATTCAATAAGCCGCTTCTCTGAAAGCTTAGCCGATGGATCAGGAACACGTGTCGGCTAAGAAGAATAAAAGAATAAAAGAATAAAAATGAGCTGAAAGCATAATAAAAGTAAGTATATGACGAGAAGCATACCGCCGAGGGGCGAGGAGAAACCTTTGGATCCGTGTCGAAATCCTCGCCCGAACCCTCTAGTTCCGGAGAGTCGGGTGCAACCTTTTTACCAGTAGAAGGGTGAACTAAAGTAAACAAAAGAGATTAAAGAGAGAACGAAAAAATAATAGAAGAAAAAAAGACAAGAGTCAAATCAAGAAGTACCTTCTGTATAAAGGATGTTACGGAAGCAGTGAGACGAGGTCTTAGAAAAAATGACCTCACAAAATGACCTCATAGATAGAATGATGCCAAGGGAGCGGACCGATGATCACCGCCACATCAAAAAGGGTCGGGTGAAAGGTCCCACCCTAAAGAAGAAAGTGTTAGAAACTAAAGACCATAAACATAAAGCTGCAACAAGAAGGAGGCTATCGGCTTGAGGATGGGTCTTTAAGAGTTGGATAGCTTCATAGATCCCAATTTCAAGCTAATGATCGGTGTAATAGCCTTGACTCGATCTAGTCAGGCCAAATGGGCATCCGAAATGGTAGGCTAGGTGCGGAGACTCTTCCCAGATGATGACTTTAGAAAAAACCAAGAGTGAAGATGGATAACGTTGGCCATCAAAGGGAGCCCTTCCGTTAAGAAAAGAAAAGCATCAACTGGAGGAGGCGCTATGAACGAAAGGCCGAGTGTTAAGTGAGAGGAATCTGACTCGACAAACTGCCTTAAAAGAGTACAGTCGAGATCTGGAAGCGAATGGAGAGAGGGAATCCAAGCCATTGAAAAATTTTGGAATCAAAGAAAGCTTGTAATTGAAGGATCATAGAAGCTCCTTCTCAGGAAGAGCAAGAACCAAAAAAGAAGGGTTTAGAGGGCAGGAGGAAAACGAGGCCGTCGTTGGGAATTTCGAAATAAAGTATGACTGCGAGATGACGGCAGTAATTAATGCCTTAATTAATACCCTAGATGAAACAAAGGAATGAGAAATCACGGCCGTCCCTAGATAAGACAAAAGCCACAAAGAAATCATAGCCATCAAAGGGATGGGAATCAAGTACGAAGTGACCGAAGGTACAATTTGGTGAAGCCGCATGTGATTTGACCACAACAGATGGCATCAATTGTTGAATCCGCGGCACCCGAATCTCAATTGTTGAAACAAAAAGATGCTAGCCACCCAAAACGACTGTTCAGATTGCTACCGAGGGGGCATTGTTGGCGCCATAAAAATAATGCCACGTGGAAGAGAGAGCTGAGCCACGTGAACAAAGCTAAAGAACCACCCAAAACAAATTTGATTTTTGAAAACTCTCGAGATTCAATCTCAAAAATCACGCAATTGGGATCCCTCATGTTCTTAAGAATAAAGAAGAAAAGTAAGATCGAAACTTTACCTTATTCGCGGATAAATCTTCACCTCAATTTGATGATCGTGGAATTCGGTTCTCTTGAAGCCGCACACGCGTCCGGCCTCTATAGGTATCCACACGAGGTTCTTGATTTGATCGATGTCCTCACCGGGGTGCTAGCTCCCTTGCAAAATGACGTCTTTCTTGCTAGAAGATGAAAGAAAGAAAAGAGGATAGATGACGGCTTCGGTTTTCTAAAAACTCCTGTATATTATATATAGGAATTTAATCCTATTCCTAATAATATAATAACCATTAAGGATAAGTACAAATCTAGATTTAAATTTATCCTTTCCTTAATTAGTTACATCAATCAAATCCTAATTTGATTCGACTTGAACTTTATATTAATTTGATCTTATTAAATTAATAATGCAACATTTGCACATAAGTCCTCTTATAATTTACTAACTATTAGTAAGTCCTCTCTAGTAACATTTACACTTTAATACCACTAATTTGTAACAATTACAAATTAGTCCAATTATCAACATATTGACAATTAGGTCCTCCGGCGATTCAATAATCGCGATCTAGCTATCCGATCAATCACAACCTCTTATGTGTGTGACCCCATAGGTTCTATTCTATCTGGTAGTGAGATATATTTTGATCACTATCAACAATATCACTGAAACTCCTTTCAATGGATTAGAACAATTCCAACTCAGCCCAATGAGAATTATCGATCATCTAGATAATTCTCATGAGTCTCACAATCCACCAGTGACGCCTAGCAGCATGTAGTGGCATTCCAGTAGAATGGAATACTGAACCTCTTGGTGCAGTTACCGTGTGATACAATCCTTCTATCATGAGTCCCGACTAGACGGAGGTTATGGAATAACTCGTCAAACCCCATCGTCTGTCATATGTTAAATTTATTCGACTCGAGTTTCTAATATCGGAAACCCTTTTCCGCTATTTATTCTGCCCTGGCCAAGGTCTTCTAAACTCGGTCTCATAAATCACATAGGACTAACACCCCTATCTACCAAGGGAGATAGATTCCATCTAAGTGCGCACCCTATTCCTACAATGAACCTACTGCAGCCAACATGCACCGCAAGGACCCGAATGGCTAGGGACCAAGTGTATGTACAGTCAAACTACAGTAACCTCATTGTGAATAGACGAGGCACCGCAGGTCAAAGGACCAGTCACACTACTGCAACATTGAGTAAGTCACTGACGAGTGAGTAGACATCCAAGTGACTTCTCGCGTTGGTCATGCTCGGTACCCTTGTTCTCTAACAACCACCTGCATATTCGCTTCAGTGTCCCCACACTATCGACTCGAGACCCGTCTACCCAAAAGGGAAGCGACCTATGCACCAATCTCACCGGATCAATCACCGTCTCCGTGATGATCTATTGATCGGGAGCATTTAGGAATTAACCACCAATGACGCATGTCTCAAATTCTCAACTCTTGAGAATATATGTCATCATCTTATTAATTCCTTGAACGATTCATGGACACATATACAACATGAATGGAAATAATAACCCAAATTTATTCATAATATTTTAAAATCAAATACAAATTTATGTCCTAGAAAGAGTACATGTGTCAGCCTAGTTGGCTTCTAGGGCATACATCTAACAATCTCCCACTTGTATTAAAGCCAATCAACCATATACGTAAGCCCCATCTTCTCAAGGTGGACTTCAGTCTTCTGCTGGCTAAGTGGTTTAGTCAATGGGTCTGCCACGTTATCCGTGGAGTCTATTCTCTGCATCTCGATGTATTTCTTGTCGAGGTAGTCGCGTATAATATGAAACCGCCGCTCTATATGCTTGGACTTCTGATGAGACCTGGGCTCCTTAGCTAGGGCTATGGCGCCATTGTTGTCGCAATAGAGTGGTATGAAATCCGATGACATCACACTTAATTCCGCGGCAAACTTCATGAATCAGAAGGCCTACATCAAATGCGGCGATATACTCTGCTTCCATGGTAGGGTGGTTGTTTGGAACTCTTCCAATACACCAAGCCACTATTGCATAAGAACACACATCCTGACATAGACTTTCTATCGTCAACATCAGACATAAAGTCTGAATCAGTATATCCTTGTATTTTCAACTCTCCTCCTCCAAAGCCCAAGAACATATCCTTAGTCCTTCTCAAGTATTTGAGTATGTTCTTCACAGCAATCCAGTGCTCCTCATCTGGATTAGATTGATATCTACTTGTGACACTCACAGCAAGCGCGATATCAGGTCGTGTACATAGCATGGCGTACATAAGACTCCCTATAGCTGATGCATAAGGGATCTTACTCATACGTTGAATCTCTTCAAATGTATTGGGGCACATTTTCTTAGAGAAATAAATTCCATGTCTAAGAGGTAAAAGTCCCTTTTTGGAGTTTTCCGTGCTGAACCTCTTCAGCACCTCTTCTATGTACATTTTCTGTGAGAGGCCTAGCATCCTTTTAGATCTATCTCTATAGACCTTTATCCCCAAAATATAGGATGCTTCCCCTAGATCTTTCATGGAGAATTCTTTAGACAACCATATTTTAACTGAAGTCAGCATTGGAATGTCATTCCCAATTAGGAGAATGTCATCCACGTACAATACGAGGAATGTGACAGCTCTCCCACTGACCTTCTTATAAACACATGGTTCCTCCTCATTCTTAACGAAATCAAACGATTTAATCACGTTATCGAAACGAGTATTCCAAGTCCGAGATGCTTGCTTAAGTCCATAAATGGACCGTTGCAACTTGCATACTTTGTGACTTTCGTCACCGGAAGTGAAACCCAAAGGCTGCTCCATATAGATATCTTCCTCAAGATATCCATTTAGGAAGGCAGTTTTCAGATCCATTTGCCAAATATCATAATCATAGTATGCTGCAAGGGCAAGCAGTGTTCGAATGGATTTAAGCATGGCCACAGGTGAAAAGGTCTCCTGATAGTCAATGCCTTCGCGTTGACTATAACCTTTCGCAACCAGCCTTGCTTTATAGGTCTCTACCTTTCCATCCGAACTTATCTTTCTTTTGTAGATCCATTTACACCCGATAGGTACTATACCTTCTGGTGGGTCTACCAAAATCCAAACCTGCTTGGAATGCATTGAGTCAATTTCTGACTTCATGGCATCCAGTCATTTCTCGGAATCGATGTCAGACATCGCCTCATTGTAGGTTTTGGGATCATCTCCATGTTCCCTATCTCCTATGAGGAACATTTCCTCTACTTCCTCTGTAACGATATCTAAGTATCTTTTAGTGGTATGGGAGATTCTACTCGACCTACGAGGTGGAGGAGGTACTACGTGTACTGGCTCAGCTTGAATAGGTTTTGTAAGTTTGATGACTCGTTGCTCTTCAGAGACTCTCTCTTCGAGCTCAATTTTTCTCCCACTAGCTTCTTGAATAAATTATTTTTCCAAAAAAATAGCATGTTTGCTTACAACTACATTGTGATTCTCCGGGATATAAAAATAGTAACCTAAAGTTTCTTTAGGATATCCAATAAAACGAGCCTTCTCAGACCTAGCCTCTAACTTGTCCGCCTGTAGTCGCTTAACATGGGCCGGACACCCCCAAATCTTGATATGGCCAAGACTTGGTTTCTTACCATGCCACATCTCATACGGCGTAGTAGGAACAGATTTAGAGGGAACTCTATTTAACAAGTAAGCTGCAGTAAGCAAAGCATGTCCCCAAAGAAATAAAGGAGGATCAGTGAAGCTCATCATGGATCGAACCATATCCAATAAGGTTCGGTTTCTCCGTTCTGACACCCCGTTGAGTTGAGGTGTTCCCGGAGGAGTCCACTGTGAGACTATGCCGTTTTCTTTGAGATAATTTAGGAACTCTCCACTAAGGTATTCTCCTCCTCGATCTGATCGAAGAACCTTGATGGATTTTTCAGTTTGTTTTTCTACTTCATATCTGAATTCTTTGAACTTTTCAAAAACCTCAGATTTGTGTTTCATAAGATACACATACCCATACCGTGAATAATCATCGGTAAAGGTTATGAAGTAGAGATAACCACCCCTAGCATGCACATCAAATGGCCCACACACATCAGTGTGTATCAAGGAAAGTATCTCAGTGGCCCTTTCCCCTTGTCCTACAAAGGGTAATTTAGTCAATTTTTCTTGAAGACAAGATTCACAAACTGGATAAGACTCTGAAGTCAATGAGCCGAGAAGCCCATCTTTATCCAATTTATTGATCCTTTCTTCTCCAATATGACCAAGCCTGAGGTGCCACATATACTTTAGGTTCATCTCATCTCTAGGTCTCTTAGACCCAACAGCAGTCACTACTTGCTCAGAAATATTTGCAGAAACATCCATATATAAATGATAAAGACTGTCAATCATAAAACCACGACTAATAATATTGTTTCTAAAATAAATTATGCAGTAGTCTTTGTCATAATTAAAATTATAACCGTCCCGTGCTAAAGAAGAAACATAAATTAAATTCCTGCTAGCAGCAGGTACATAATAATAGTCTTTAAGTAATAAAACATATTCTGACGGTAGTCGCAAAAGGATATGTGCCAGCAGCCACAGCAGCAACTCTTGCCCCGTTGCCCACCCATAGGGTCACTTCACCTTCCTTAAGCCCTATACTTTCCCATAGACCCTGCATTGAAGTACGCAGATGAGAACTAGAACCAGAGTCTATAACCCAACTAGAAGTAGAGGAAACCGTAAGGTTAGTTTCTATTACGAACAAGTCTGACATACCTTCCGAAGGTGTGTCCTTCTTTTTATTCTTCAAGCTCTCCAGGTAGACAGGACAATTTCTCTTCCAATGACTATCAACGTTGCAGTGGAAACATTTTCCTTTGTCAGCGGCCTTATTCTTAGGAACTTCCTTCTTGGGCTTATTTTCCGTCTTTTGTTTCTTCGCGGGTTTCTTCCTCCAATTAGACTTTCTTTTGGAAGAGGAAGCTCGCACCACAGCGAGAATTGAGCCCTTTGAAATTTTCAAAGTCCCTTCTATAGTTACCAACATGTTCAATAACTCAGCGTTGGTGCAATCAATTTTATTCATATGGTAGTTTATAATAAACTGTCCATATGATACAGGAAGGGATTGGAGGATCAGATCAACTTGCAATTCCTTATTCATTTTCACGCCAAGCTTCTCAAGCTCCTCGAGGTCTTTGATCATTGTCAAACAGTGATCATGAACAGACTGCCCATCGTGCATCTTGGCTTTAAAGAGTCTTTTGGACACTTCAAAACGAGCAGATCGGCTTTGCTCACCATACAACTACTTGAGGTGAGTTAGCATTTCCTTAGCAGTCTTCATATCCTCATGTTGGCGTTGAAGTTCATTTGACATCGACGCCAAAATGTAGCACCTTACTTTATTATCGTCATCCGTCCATTTTTCCTGAGCTGTCCTTTGATCAGCTGTAGGACGGTTTGGTAATGTGGGGGGGTCCTGGTTGAGAATATAACTAAGCTTTTCGGAACTCAAAACTATTTTTAAGTTCCTTAACCAATCTTTATAATTAGTTCCAATTAAACGGTTTGAATCAAGAATTCGAGAGAGAGGATTGGAAGCGGACATTTTATTCTGCAGAGAGTAAATATTCAAAATTAGATATTTGTATTTGTTTTGAAAATTTGTTTTAGGGATTTTAAAAATAAATTTAGCCTCCCACTATTTTCTCGAGTCTCTTACACTCCTCGGGTAGAGAAACGAAAACCCAACACGACAAAAGGTTGCAAGTGGGTACTGCAGTCCCACCAGTTTAACGTACCACCTCACCTAACAGTTATTGGTGATATGCAAACCGATGAGTGGACAACTCTTGTCCAATGCTTCTCAAGCAAATTGGAGAGATCGGTCTCTAAGTCCTGTAAGCCTCACCTGACAGTTATTGGCCCCATTCCTTAGTTAAGTCAGACTCACCGTTCAAACGCGTAAGCAAAACCGTCATTGGGTCCCTCAACTGACAGTTATTGGGCCGAACACCATCTTTACTCCGAAGCATCTCATGCTAATAGAGTGGTTGCGAATTCCCGATGCAACTGACCACTGTAACCAGCCGTGCCAATCAACACCAGAAAAGCGCCCGCACTTCTACAACGGCGGAAGACCGCTCGACTTAATATTTATGAGGAGATTTATTTGGGTCTCAAAAAATATTTTATTTCTTTACATCTAATGCAAATAAAATAAAAAATCAATCCGCACAAACAAATATAATTAAACTGGTGATGATCATGGATCTTAGAAGTGGATTCGGACTCGAGCCACTGAGTCGGAATCGGGGTCTTAGGGTCATAAATTACAAGCACACACACGTCATTGGTTTGATTGTTTTCAACTTCTTGATCCGATCTGGAGCTTCAACTTGATCCGATCCTTATCAACACCTTGATCTGACCGTCATCAAGTATTCGTCTCTATCCGGACCTTGCGAACTTTTGGGCTTGCAACCGATCAACCAATGACGTGCAATCATACATTATGCAACCCAATAATAAAAATAAAATAAAAATTAATTACAATTGATAACTTTTATCTCTAATCTATTGAGACACGCAGGTCTCCAAATAAATCGGCTTGTGCATGCAAGCACAAATATAGCCATCTCTAATACAAAATCCTTAATTTAAACAAATTTAAAATTACAGGATTCGGCATACACATCATACATCACATGTCAAAATATAAATAGGTCGCTATCCATGATCATCACCGTATCTCATACATCACATGCATAATAATAAATTTTGGATATTCTAATTAACCGTTAACCGATGATTCGAAAGAATAAATTATTAAAAATAATCAATCTTATGAATTATAATAATTTTGATCAACAATTTAATCTACAAAAATAACATCTTGATCTCATCAAGAAATCAATTTGATCTAATCAAATTAGATTCACCCTTTTCTTTTATTTTAAAAACGATCTAATCAGCTTTTAAAAAAATGTTTAAGAATTTTTTTAAAAAAATTTTGTCATCCATACGGACGCTACAGTAGCATCCATACGGATGCTACAGTAATTGCTACAGTAACATCTTTTTTTTTTTTTTTTTGCTTGCATGCTAGAAATCATCAATTAAATTGTTTGATCAATTTGATTTTTCGAATCAACCAAACAACGATCTATAAATCTTTTGATCGGCGAAAAACAGTTTAGAATACCCAAATTCATAATTTTAATCTTAAAAAAAACATGAGGATGGCTCTGATACCACTGTTAGAAAATTGGTAAAACGCAACGGAAAAGAAAATCAAATAAATTTGATTTTTGAAAACTCTCGAGATCCAATCTCAAAAATCACGCAATTGGGATCCCTCATGTTCTTAAGAATAAAGAAGAAAAGTAAGATCGAAACTTTACCTTATTCGCGGATAAATCTTTATCTCAATTTGATGATCGTGGAATTCGGTTCTCTTGAAGCCGCACACGCGTCCGGCCTCTATAGGTATCCACACGAGGTTCTTGATTTGATCGATGTCCTCACCGGGGTGCTAGCTCCCTTACAAAATGACGTCTTTCTTACTAGAAGATGAGAAAAGAGGATAGATGACGGCTTCGGTTTTCTAAAAACTCCCGTATATTATATATAGGAATTTAATCCTATTCCTAATAATATAATAACCATTAAGGATAAGTACAAATCTAGATATAAATTTATCCTTTCCTTAATTAGTTACATCAATCAAATCCCAATTTGATTCGACTTGAACTTTATATTAATTTGATCTTATCAAATTAATAATGCAATATTTGCACATAAGTCCTCTTATAATTTACTAACTATTAGTAAGTCCTCTCTAGTAACATTTACATTTTAATACCACTAATTTGTAACAATTACAAATTAGTCTAATTATCAACATATTGACAATTAGATCCTCCGACGATTCAATAATCGCGATCTAGCTATCTGATCAATCACAACCTCTTACGTGTGTGACCCCATAGGTTCTATTCTATCTGCTAGTGAGATATATTTTGATCACTATCAACAATATCACTGAAACTCCTTTCAGTGGATCAGAACAATTCCAACTCAGCCCAATGAGAATTATCGATCATCTAGATAATTCTCATGAGTCTCACAATCCACCAGTGACGCCTAGCAGCATGTAGTGGCATTCCAGTAGAATGGAATACTGAACCTCTTGGTGCAGTTACCGTGTGATACAATCCTTCTATCATGAGTCCCGACTAGACGGAGGTTATGGAATAACTCGTCAAACCCCATCGTCTGTCATATGTTAAATTTATTCGACTCGAGTTTCTAATATCGGAAACCCTTTTCCGCTATTTATTCTGCCCTGGCCAAGGTCTTCTAAACTCGGTCTCATAAATCACATAGGACTAACACCCCTATCTACCAAGGGAGATAGATTCCATCTAAGTGCGCACCCTATTCCTACAATGAACCTACTGCAGCCAACATGCACCGCAAGGACCCGAATGGCTAGGGACCAAGTGTATGTACAGTCAAACTACAGTAACCTCATTGTGAATAGCCGAGGCACCGCAGGTCAAAGGACCAGTCACACTACTGCAACATTGAGTAAGTCACTGACTAGTGAGTAGACATCCAAGTGACTTCTCGCGTTGGTCATGCTCGGTACCCTTGTTCTCTAACAACCACCTGCATATTTGCTTCAGTGTCCCCACACTGTCGACTCGAGATCCGTCTACCCAAAAGGGAAGCGACCTATGCACCAATCTCACTGGATCAATCACCGTCCCCGTGATGATCCATTGATTGGGAGCATTTAGGAATTAACCACCAATGATACATGTCTCAAATTCTCAACTCTTGAGAATATATGTCATCATCTTATTAATTCCTTGAACGATTCATGGACACATACACAACATGAATGAAAATAATAATCCAAATTTATTCATAATATTTTAAAATCAAATACAAATTTATGTCCTAGAAAGAGTATATGTGTCAGCCTAGTTGGCTTCTAGAGCATACATCTAACAGGATCAACATAAATAAACAGAAATTGCCTGCGCAAGAAGTCTTTTCACACACGAATCAAGAGACCCCAACATTTTTAATTCCTTTCTTTTTCTACATTTACCGCTTTCCTAAGAGTGGTCTTTTAAGATGGATTTTTCTATTAGTTGGTAGATTTTACTGTATTTTCAAGAATTCAGTAGATTAGCGATAGGGACTATCTCTTTGTATATCTCTATTTTTCAATAATACATTGAAGCGACTCGGCTCATTTCAGCCAAGTCAGTAATATTTTTGAGTGTTTGAACTCGGCTGAGCGGATCCTTCCTCAGCCGATCGCTTGATTCTGTCATGGGCGCATTTTGAGCATCATCATTAGAAGCCATCCCGTCTCTCAACTCGCTTCCCGAAACAGAGGTTTGACCAGGTCAACGGTCTCGTTATTCGGCTCGCAGCACACTCTTAAAACTATTGGAATGGTTCCCAATCCTTATTACTCACTAGAATTTCGCAATTTACAAAAGTTTCTTGCATTACATATTCTAGAATGCCTGGAAGTTTCAGGGCATACATTTTTAAAGATGAGTGATTCTTTTGGCAAATTCCATAGAGGATAACTTGATCGTCTCTACGACAACAGTAAGTTTATGTAGACATATGCAAGAATTGGCTTATTAACTTTCTAACTTACACCATTATTTTCTAATCTAAAATAGTATGATACGAATTTTTTTTAAAAAAAATTACTCATAAGAAAAGAAAACAAACACTCTCAATGTATGCATCCAATCAAGCACAACTGGGGAAATCAAATATAATTTAGGCGCTCTTAATTAAGCAAAATTATTGCACATATTTGGTACGGTCAACGTCCAATGTGTACAAATTTAAATCTCTTGGTCTTAATTAATTAAAGGAAAAGCCCTTATATTGGAAAAAATGTATAAAGACCCCTTGAACTTCACCTCTTTGTAAACAAGCATCTGAACTTCAATGTTAGCAATTGGACTCCTTAAACTTATCAAATAGTTCAATGACCCCTTTTTCAATTAAAGTTATCAATTATATAATTCTTTCACTACAACAAAAATGGTCTATAGCGACACTTTTAAATGTAGGTACATGTCAAAAAAGTGCTGCTAACTAAAATTACTGACACTTTTAAAAAATGTTGCTATATGTGGGGTCGCTAGGTATATAGTGACAGTTAAAGAGTGTCGCTATAACCTAAAAGAGTGCTGCTAATTTACCAACACTTATTTAAGCATTTAGCAACCGCCGAAACTCTATCTCGTTGGCTGCGGTGGCGGAGAAGGACGACAGGAAATGCTCTTCGTCTAGAATTTCAGTGGATTGAGTGAAGAGAGAAGAAAAGATGGTAATTGATTTTTCTTTTTTTTCTTTTCTGTTTGTAATCGGGTCAAATGGACTGGGTGTGGTGGGTTGAGTAGAGTAATCTTTTATTTTTAGTTGGATTGGGCTTTATATTTAGGCATAAGTAGATGTTTTTTTAAATTTTAGCATAAATGGGACACTTACTCAAAAGTGTCCCAAACATGTGTCCCTATAACCTAATTCTGTTGTAGTGTTTGGTCGTATGTAGAGCATATAGTTTTGTAAAGGTTCAAAACGTAACAAATTTTATTTTTGCATTCTAACATGTAAAAAAATAAAAAATTGAAGTTCGGTTCAACCTATTTGTTGATCATCATACTTAATTATCAAAATTAGAAGAGAATTTTTAATATTTTACAGAATTATATGTATGACATCCAACTTAAACGGTTATATAATTAGTAATTTTACTTGAGAAGAAAGACCTATTGAAATATTTAATAAAATTGAAAGTTTAGGCACTTAATTGCAAAAGAGCTAGAGTTTCGAGAGTCTCTATTCATTTTCCTATTATATTTACTAACACAGATTACACCGGCATTTTAAAAGAACCAAGTTCACCTCTGTTTTACAAACAAAATTATATTATCCTTTTTAACCGAAGTAGAAAAATTCCAGCACCTTATCGACCATCATTTCGAGGCTTTCTAAACAACTCCCTGGTTGAAGCAAATAACATAAATGTGCTGTTATATGTATTCCCTAGAAGCTAACCAGGCTGATACATAAATTCTTTTTAAGGCATAAATTTGTATTTGATTTTAAAAATTATGAATAAATTTAGGCTATTATTTTTATTTATGTTGTATATGTGTCCATGAATTGTCTAAGAAATTAATAAGATGATGACACTTACTCTCAAGAATTAAAAATTTGAGACATTTGTCAATGATGGTTAATTTCCTAAATACTCCTGATCGATGGATCATCATAGAAATGGAGATTGATCCGGTGAGATTAGTGTAAGGTCGCTTCTCTTTTTAGGGTAGACAAGTCTCAAGTTAACAGTGTAGAGACACTAGAGCGAATATACAGGTGATTGTTAGAGAACAAGGGTACCAAGTGCGACTAGGGCTGCAAGTCTAGCTCACCGCTCGCGAGCCAGCTTATGTTCGATTCAAAATAGCCTCGAAAATGGCTCGTTTGAAATTAATTTCAAATATAAAACTAGCTGAATTTTTAGTTCGAAAATAATTTCAAGCCGAGCACAAGCAAGCCTCTGCTCGTTCGTGTTCGGCTCGAAATAGTTCGAATATATATATATATATATATATATATATAGTTGAGCTGGAATACTATCGGTAGCAAACGGGCTCCGTTGCCACCCATTTGTTTTCGATGATGGAGCCTCCAAATTGACGATCGGCACCGTTGAACATGATCTATACCACTTGAAGTATCTAGAAATCAAATTTCATACTTTTTTGATATAATTTTCTTGTCCATCAAGTTGGCGTAAAAATGAATGGCTGAAAATGAATATCCTCTAAAAAGTGATGATAGAAATTTTATAACATGATCCGAGATTATGATCTTGTTCTAAAATATTTAAAGATTTTCTACAAAATTCATAAAAAAAAATTTGATAGCTTTACACCGTAAACAAAGAAACCCAGTCATGTAACCATTAAATTCTAATTTGAAACCTTTTATATTAGGTAAATAATTTCGAAAAGTATTCAAATTTAATTTCTAAATACTCATTCAAGTGATATAGATCATGTTCAACGGTGTCTGATCGTATGATTGAAGCTCCATCATCCGAAACAATGGTTGGCAACAGAAGCCCGTTAGCACGAAGCATGCAGTCAACCTAATTATATAATAGTTTAATAAGAAGATAAGAAAAAAATGAGGAGAGAGAAGAGAGATGAGAGAGAGAGCGAGAGAAATATAAAAAAAAATACAACTAGGCATTATGCTTTAATAGCACAATCATTTGCTACCCGAAGTTTCGGCATTGATTGAGAGATGTGTGGTTAGGATATGTGGGTCCCCTACGGTTTAGTTAGTGTGTATGAATTAGTATTCATTTAAACGGTGAAAATGATCAAGGGGTGGATCCTAACGGGGAAAACTTGTCGTAGCACACAAGTGCTCGTGCATTTGATAGTGTAAGCAGCCGACTCTCTCTCTCTCTCTCTCTTCTTTCTATTATAATATATAATATTATATATTATAAATTCTGCATGCTGGTCTTCTTCTAAAGCACGGAGACGCTCCGTGCTTCCAAGTTGTTCGATGTTCAGACTTTGAATCGACGATTCGTTCGTAGACATTACTAAGTATTTAAAGTATCTAGAAAATAAATTTGCAGCCGGAAGGATTTTTTCGATATATTTGCCTAGGAACGAAGTGCTCAAAATCAAACGGCTAGAATAATAAAAATCTACAAATATGATGATATGACATTAGAATTTTAGATAAGTTCTTGATCTGTTTATATGGTATAAAGAGTTTTCTATCAATTGATTGTTTGATATGCTACACATCCGTTAAACTGCAAACGGCTCGACGGCCATTAAAATTATTGATTTTGAGTCCCTTCGATCACTAGGCAAATGATATCGAAAAATTATAAAATTTATTTTCTAGGTACTTCAAATACTCTAGATCAAGTTTAACGGAGCCGATCGACGATTCGAAAGTTCAAACATCGAAAACAACTTGGAAGCACGGAGGGCTCCGTGCTTCCGAAGCATGCCAGCCCACTCTCTCTCTCTCTCTCTCTCTCTCTCTATATATATATATATAAAATTAAAAATATAAAATAAAAAATAAATCTCCATTCTAGATAAATAATTATAGAAAAAAATCTATTGCATAAATCAGGAATGTTAATTTGAGCATGTGTGTTGATTATAGTTATGTTGATTGTAGTTTTATTTGTAAGTTGATTGTAATTTTGGGAATTGGTATTTTATAATGGTAATTTGTCACACCCCAATAATCCCACATCGAATATGAATGGGGATGTGATTGGATATATAAGAGACTTAGACACTAGCAATAATAACTGGGGTTAAGCATTTTGAGCTGTAGTTGGGCCCAACGAGTTATTATTGCTAGTGGGCTGGGTCGTTACATTTGGTATCAGAGCCGGCTCACCAGCTGGACATGTGTAGCGAGTCTCGGCTGAGCCAGGGTCTGGATGACAGGCTAGCGAGACGAGTCTCACATCGCCTGGTGATCTTGGGCTGTGTGTGTGATTGGACTAACGAGGACGTCAAGGCCTTAACGGGGGGAGTCTGTAACACCCCAATAATCCCACATCGGATATGAATGGGGATGTGATTGGATGTATAAGAGACTTAGACACTGGGGGAGTCTGTCACACCCCCAATAATCCCACACCGGATATGAATGGGGATGTAATTGGATATATAAGAGACTTAGACACTAGCAATAATAATTGGGCTTAAGCATTTTGGGCTGGTTGTTGAGCCCAACGAGTTATTGTTGCTAGTAGGCTGGGTCGTTACATAATTGTAGTTAAATTTATGGGGCAATTTCATCCATACCCCCTCTAAAATTTACAAATTTTGTAGATACCCCTACAAAAGTTAAAATATCATGCATACCCCTTGAAATATAAAAAATTATCATAAATACCCCTACTGTTAAAAAACCGTTAGTTTATCCTTATCAATAAGGTGTTAAATCATAAAATGACTGAGGATCAAAATGGAAACCTAAGAGGGGGGGTGAATTAGGTTTCTAAAATAAAAATCTAAATAATCAAGCAAATTAAAAATCCGATGCAAATAAAAATGAGGAGTTTAAAGAAATGCAAACTCGAAGAGCACACAATCGATTTGTTTTGAGGTTCGGCACTTTGCCTACGTCCCCGCCAACTTCTCAATACTAGAGAATGTTGGATCTCCACTAGATGATGCTTTTGCGGGCAAGCACCAAGCCTTCACACTAACTCCTTCTTCTCAAGCTTCAAGACTTTGATTTTCTCTCTTTTTACAAGATTAAATCTCACTACAAATTTCACTCAAGTATAGAGAGAGAATTGAGAGCTAAGAGTATTAGAGACACTGAATTTTTAAGCTCAAAATGAACTATCTAGTTGCTATTGAGAAAGGCCTCAATACCATCTATTTATAGCCTCGGGCAGCTTTTGTCCGTTGTACTTTCGGGAGCCCTAAACCTGTTTCCGGGCGCCCAGAAGTTATGCACGCCAGCTGCCTGTCAGACCACGTGCGCCGCTTTTCTTGACATTGTATGTTTGGGCCATTAAAAGTTGTGGGCGCCCAGAACACGAGGAATAGCTTTTCTGACACACACCGCTTCCTTTGGATTTGGGCCGTCAGAGATTGTGGGCGCCCAGATCTCGAGGGACAACTTTTTTCTGACAGCCGGATTTTCCTGGATTCGAGATCATTTTGGGCTTCCAGAAGATGTGGGTGCCCAGATTTTCAACGCGCGCGCCGTCTGCGTCAAAACTTTTTAGGCTGATATGCAACCTGTCAAGTCAAAAACTTTCGGTTGCCCTAAACTGAAATTCGGGCGACCAGATCCGGTAAAGAAGTTTCTGGACCACCCGAACAGCAAACAGGCAAGATCCAAAAAGTCTCATGAGATTCGGATCCACTTTAGGGCGCCCAGAACAGGATCCAGAAATCGCAATTTGATAGAACACAGAATTTGAGCAGTTTTTGAATATTTAAAAAATCCTATGCACCTAATCAGAAGTTAGAAAATGTTTAAGTGATATATAAGGTGATAAGATGAAGAGTTTTAAACTTAGTTTAAAATTTCTCACTCTAATAGAGCATCAAATAAAGAATAGAGAGAGTGCGTTTGTCTTTTTGACAAAGGAAGCAGATATAGCTTCAAGTGGTGAGGCTCAGTGCTAGAAGATTGCCCATCTCGAGTCCTTTTTGAAGATATAAAGATCTAAAACACAAAAACTCAAGATAAAAAATTAGTCCAATAATCGTAATTATTTGTTATCATCAAAATCTAATAAAAGATTAGGGCCACTAGGCCAACAATGACGAATTTACCCCTAACTTCATACTACTTGAGAAATGTACCGGAGATCCCTCAACTATATGCTATTTTGAAATAATTCCTTTTAGTATGCAGTTTTTTGTTAAGACCCCTTAACTTTTAGTTTTTTAAAATTAAGAGATTTAGTGTAAAAAAAAAAAGAAAATTTATTAAATTTAACACAACTTTTCAGCTAAAATAACTAAAATAATTTAATTTCAATAGGTAAAATGTATGGAGACCCCTCAACTATAGAGATTTTGATATAGACCCCTCAACTATAGAGATTTTGATAAAGGCCCATCAACTTTAAATTTTTTTTGTTGACACCCCTTTAACCTCTACTTTTTATTTGAGTTTTTATATTTATTTTATTATTAATTTTAATAAAGTTAATAAATTTCTCTTTCTATTATCTCCTCCATTAATTTTTCTATTATATCAGTGATAAAGTTAAAACCACAAAGTACTAATATAAAAATTTGGTAAACCACAGGATACAAAAGTGAATATTCAATAAAGCATAGGTGGAGTATTTGAAGTTTTTTATATATAATTTAATGAAGAGTTAATGAAGGTGCTAATGAAAAGAGAAAAACGAAACCATAGGGTAATAAAGTGATACTTTTTAAACTATATGATACTAAAGTGAAAAAGTACAAAATCAGAGGGTTGGTATTTGAAGTTTACCCTAAATTATATGAAATTATTATTATAAAGAAAAAGGGCAGTTTCATCAGTAACCTTATCAAACTTGTAAATTTTGTGAATACTCCTCTAAACTTTAAAATATCATAAATACCTCTTCAAACACATAAAATTATCATAACTATCCTTACCGTTAAGGACACATCACTCTACCCGGATTAAAATATAGTTAAATAAGAGTTAAAATATAGAATGACAAATTTCCCCCCAAAAGTTAGAATGATATATTTGGCGGGAAATAACTAATTAATGCTAAGGTAAAAAATTTTGAAAATTAATATACAAAATACACGGTAAAATTTTCACCCCCAAATTTGTAATTTTTTAGCTTATATATTTTTTCAGCATCTGTATTTAGTACTTACGATTAACCGTGCTGTGTTGAAAATTCTCTATCCAAGCAAATTTGTTGCACCGTCTTTATTTCTTAACCTATAGAAAATATACGGCATTACATATTTGAAATATAATTAATAATTATATGTATACTAAAGTATCACATTAACTTACCATCCAATTTGGGCATCCATAGAATCATCAACCTTTACTATGTGGTTGTTTTAACATCTAAATTCGGCACGGTATACCACAATCACAATTAGAAATTAGGGTATGAGGTGTTGTAAAATATCGACTACTTTGCGGGCTTGTTGCTATGTGGAGAGAATAAGAGGGCATTTATGAATACTGTTAATATACTAATTATGGCTTCCTATACTTAAATGAACTGTACAGGGGTAAAAATGGTATTTATAATTTATTCGGTTAGATTTTGACGGCTGGTTAACAGTAGGGGCATTCATGAGTATTTTTTGAATTTAGAAAGGCATTCATGATATTTTCAACTTTAGAGGGTTATTGATGAAATTTCAGCCTCCCATAAGGGTACCTATGAAATTTTCCATAAATTTATAGTGTAATATTAGCAAATACTTATAAATATTTTAGAATTGAAAAAAAATAAAGAAGAAAAAAAAAAGAATTTCAAGCTACAAACGGGCCGGCTCGGAATCAAACAATTCCGAGCCAAATTCGAACATGGCTTAAAATTAGCTCGAAAAACAAAAAATAAAAAAATTATTTCGAGCTGCTTGATTCGACTCAATTTTGATTTCAAGCTGAACTCGAACGGGTCTTATTCTAGCTCGAAATTAATTCGAGCCAGCTCGAATTCGGCTCGAATCTGATACGAGCCGAATACGTGCGAGGCCACGCTCTCTCGTGTTTGGCTCATTTGCACCCCTAAGCGTGACCAACACGAAAAGTCCCTTAGATGTCTACTTACTCGTCAGTGACTTACTTAATGTTGCAGTAGTGTGACTGGTCCTTTGACTTACTGTCACGCCCCGAGCCCGATCCTCTTTGGCCGGTTCGAGAGCGTGAAACAGACGCCGAACGGACAGAGCCTCCCCTGTCCGCCCAAGGTTCAACAACAGGTACAAATAGAGTATAGAAATTGCATAAGCGAAAGCATACACAATGGCTTGCAAAAGGGCAAGCAATAGCCAAGAGTGAAAGTAAACAACTACACTTAAGGAATCGATTATATTTTTCATCATTTCTTTTCTTTTACATCACAGGATCTCAAAATATCATTCTTGCATTTAAATGTAAAGATCTTTCACAACATACATGTTCTTTTCTTTAACAACTAACTCATCAAGTACAGAAGATGACATATAACAAAAGGGGTATGCAACTATAATAAATAAACATCTCGGGCGGTCTCTACCTAGGGCGCAATACCCTTACCGCGATCGTCTGCCGGCTCGCTCGGTCCTGGCTCTGTGAAATAGGGGTGTGAGAACTACAACAAAGTTCCCAGGGAGTTTGGCAACCAACCACGCCGACTATCCCACTAGGTCTAATCAGGCATAATAGAATAAAGGAAAGTAAGTAACCAACTGGCAAATGCAACTAATATGCCTGAACAATATAAAATGATATGCACAATATGATGCTCATGATGAATGCAAGGTCATAGTGTCAATACCCAATCTCTTGGCTAACCCGTAGGTTTCGCCCTCAACAAACTCACTAACTCAAAATCTGAATGATCAGGGAGATACTGGCTACACCCGATAGGACCGTCCTCTGGGGAGATACTCGCTACACCCAGTGATGTCGACTCCGGAGCACATCGCCCGAGAGGGAGCTACCACAATCTCGAGCAAGGACTAAAGTGAGTACGATCAATCCTACATTTGAGGATTCCAAGTTCAATCCATTCCTTAACTTTAAGGAAGACCATGCTCAATGACCCTTAACACTAAGGTTGAATGTCATAATATCTCAATCGTTCTTGGTCTTGCATTCTTTGCTATCACTAATATCATATACACTATCAAGTTCTTGTACTCATGCCACGCTTGTTTTCTAAGTGCTATATCCTCGTTTTCATGTCAAATGCCACACTTGTTTACTAAGGATTCTAGACTCGTCGATGTCACTTGCTAGATCTATGTCGGAGTGTCACTTTTCGTTTACTAATCCTTCTAGGTTCTTGTCACAATCATGCATACATAGGGATCATCATTCTCACATTCTTACAAACATTTAACATGCATTTGGATTTACATTAAGCTATAACAAAGCTCACAATTAACCCTATTATGCAAGATGCTCAAAAATGCACATATGCTCAAAATATGACACTTAGACATAGAGAGATTTTCGATGTCCTTGGAATGCACCACCCACCTTAGATGGTTGCAAGGATACTTCGGTGAATTTCTTGGAATTTTTGAAGCCCTAATCCGTGTGCTGCGGCTATCTGGACGGAAAACGACGTTTTTTTTGTCAATAACTTTGCGTACACTCGTCGGATTGTCAAACCGAGCGTTCAAACGCGTTTAAAATACCCTCAATTAGGTTTCTACATGATCAAAATAGATCAAAACCTAATTTGGGCAAAACCCCTCTTTGGGATGCCCTCACATGCAATTTTTTTACATTTTCCCTAGATTGATCTCATTGCTAAGCAAAAGAAAGCTTAGAATCACTTGGGAAGCTCTCTACTAAGATTCCTAAGCTTTTAGAACCATCCCTAGGGCATCTACTTTGAGCCCTAGTGATCCACCATGAGAGGGGTCCAAGAAATCCATGTTTTTCATGGAGTCATGGTCTTTAGAGAATTTCTAGGTTAATTAGAGGATCAAAACTCTAAATCCCAAGGTTTAAAACCAAACCCTAGACTCTCTTGTGCAATAAACTCACCTTGGCCACGAGCTCACCAAAGTCCACCTTGTTGGAGAGCCACCAAAGCCTCCAAGCCTCCAAAATCCAACTTCTTCTTTTTCTCCACCTTCTCCACCAAATCCTAGGGTTTTTCTAGAGAGAGAAAGAGAGAAATAAGAGAGATAGTGTTTTGAGAGTGTGTTGTGAAAGGGAGAGGGCTTAGGCTCATAACATGTTGCAACAATTGCAAACAAACCCCCCACAAAGTCTTATTTGCATCAGACTTCAAAGTGCTGTCGGGGGCCTCTTGTACCGGTACAAGGATTCTTGTACGGGTACAAGGCCAAACAGTGAGCCAAACCCGAGAGCTGCCTCTGGGTGCGCAGGGTCTGTACCGGTACAAGGGGTCTTGTACCGGTACAAGGCCTGGACTGCAGCAACCCGAGAGCTACTCAGCTCGGATTGCGCTGGTTGTACCGGTACAACCATCACCTTGTACCGGTACAACAGCTCCAGAATGCTGTTTTAGGCTTCGATTCGACTCTACCTCGCGTCGGTCGACGTTAAAACCATTCTAAGTCTTCCAAAACTCATTTTTAGCCCTTCCAACATTATTGGAATGCAGAGGAATTTGTCGATCGCTTTCTTTCGACACTTTAACCAATTTGGTCAAAGTTCGATTATCGTTTCGGGATTTCAATACGTTACACTTACGGTGCCTCAGCTATTCACAATGAGATTATTGTACTTTGACTGTATATACACTTGGTTCCTAGTCATTTAGGCCCTTGCGGCGCATGTTGGCTGCAATAAGTTCGTTGTAGGAATAGGGTGCGCACCTATATAGAATCTATCTCCCTTAGTAAATAGAGGTTTTAGTTCTATATGATTTATGAGACTGAATTTAGAACACCTTGGTTAGGGTAGAGTTAATAGCGGAAAGGGTTTAGAAACTCGAATCAAATAAATTTGACATATGACAGATAATGGGGTTTAATAAGCTATTTCATTACCTTCGTCTAGTCGAGACTCATGATAGAAGGACTGTATCGTATGATTACTGCACTAAGAGATTTAGTATTCTATTCTAATGGAATGTCACTATATGCTGCTAGGCGTTACTAGTGGATTATGAGACTCGTGAGAGTTATCTAGATGATCGATAATTCTCATTGGGCTGAGTTAGAATTGTTCCAACCCATTGAAAATAGTCTTCAGTGATATTGTTAATAGTGATTAGAATATATCTCACTACTAGATAGAATTAAGAGATTGTGACTGATTAGATAGCTCGATCGTGATTTTTGAATCGTTGGAGGACCTAATTGTCAATATATTGATAATTGGACTAATTTGTAATTATTATGAATTAGTGGTATTAAAGTATAAATGTTGTAAGAGAGAACTTATGTACAAATATTATATTATTAATTTGATATAATCAAATTAAGATTGAGTTTATGTAACGACCCAGCCCACTAGCAACAATAACTCGTTGGACCCAACCACCGGCCCAAAATGCTTAAGCCCAGTTATTATTACTAGTGTCTAAGNCTTCTTCTCCACCTTCTCCACCAAACCCTAGGGTTTTTCTAGGGAGAGAAAGAGAGAAATAAGAGAGAGAGAGTGTTTTGAGAGTGTGCTGTGAAAGGGAGAGGGCTTAGGCTCATAACATGTTGCAACAATTGCAAACAAACCCCCCACAAAGTCTTATTTGCATCAGACTTCAAAGTGCTGTCTGGGGCATCTTGTACCGGTATAAGGATTCTTGTACGGGTACAAGGCCAAACAGTGAGCCAAACCCGAGAGCTACCTCTCGGGTGCGCAGGGTCTATACCGGTACAAGGGGTCTTGTACCGGTACAAGGCCTGGACTGCACCAACCCGAGAGCTACTCAGCTCGGATTGCGTTGGTTGTACCGGTACAACCATCACCTTGTACCGGTACAACAGCTCCAGAATGCTGTTTTAGGCTTCGATTCTCCTCTACCTCGCGTCGGTCGATGCTAAAACCATTCTAAGTCTTCCCAAACTCATTTTTAGCCCCTCCAACATTATTGGAATGCAAGAGGAACTTGTCCATCGTTTTCTTTTGACACTTTAACCAATTTGGTCAAAGTTCGATTATCGTTTCGGGATTTCAATACGTTACATTCTCCACCTCATAAATTAGTTTCGTCCGCGAAACTAACTTAGTTTAAGCCCGAATTCGACTCATACCTTAGTTCAGCTCGTCGAAGAGGTGAGGGTAATGCTCTCGCATCACACTCTCGAGCTCCCAAGTAGCTTTCCGGTCATCGTGATTACACCAACGGATTTTAACATACGGAATCTCGCGATTTCGTAGTTTTCTTATTTCTCGATCGATGATGTATGCCGGGAACTCCTCATAGGTCATGTCGTCCTGAATCTCGGACGGCTCAAACGAGAGGACATGCTCGGGGTCATGGACATACTTGCGGAGATTTGATACATGGAACACGTCGTGCACTCCCGCAAGCCTCGGTGGTAATGCTACTTTGTACGCCACCGCTCCGACCCGCTCCAATACCCCAAACGGCCCGAGGTACCGGGGACTTAATTTCCCCCGGACTCCAAACCGTTTAACTCCTCGCATTGGCGATATCTTCAGAAACACGTGGTCTCCAATGGCGAACTCTATATCTTTCCTCTGCTTGTCGGCATAGCTCTTTTGCCGTGATTGCGCCGTAGCAAGTCTTTGGCGGGCAAGGCGAACCTTCTCCTCCGCTTCCCGCACTACATCAGGGCCGAGAGTCGCTCTCTCGCCCACATCGCTCCAATGGATCGGGGAGCGACACTTCCTTCCATACAGGGCCTCGAATGGCGCCATCGTGATACTCTCCTGATAACTGTTATTATACGCGAACTCCGCCATCGGTAGATGATCATGCCAACCGCCCTTGTAGTCAAGTACACACGCTCGAAGCATATCCTCCAGTATTTGAATTGTCCTCTCAGATTGACCATCACTTTGTGGATGAAATGCCGTGCTGAAGTCGAGCCGTGTGCCTAATGCCGCCTGTAGGCTCCTCCAAAAGTGAGATGTGAACCTCGGGTCCCGATCTGACACGATAGACACGGGCACCCCATGAAGTCTCACCACCTCGTCATATATACTTGAGCCAACTTGTCCCCCGACCACGTAATATGGATCGGTAGGAAATGTGCCGACTTCGTCAACCGGTCCACTATAACCCAAATTGCATCGTGCCCACCTTGAGATCATGGCAACCCGGTCACGAAGTCCATAGCGATATTTTCCCATTTCCAAACGGGTATAGGTAAGCTTTGCAACTTCCCCGCCGAAAACCGCCGCTCCGCCTTGACTTGTTGACAAGTAAGGCATTGTGCAACAAACTCCCCAATGTCTCTCTTCATGCCCGGCCACCAATAGTGCAACTTCAAATCTTGGTACATTTTGGTGCCGCCCAGGTGAATGCTATAAAGTGATTGATGCGCCTCCTGCATAATAGCTTTGCGGATTTCCTCATTCTTAGGCACACACTAACGATCTCGAAATCGGAGGGTGCCATCGGTCCCAATGCTAAAGTCATCGGCACTACTGCTCTCAACTTCATCGCGGATCTTTTGGAGATACTTATCGGAAGCTTGTAGCTCTTTTACCTTCTCCAATATGGTCGATTGAACAACCAAGGCCGCAAGTGTCGCCGGCACTCCCGGCGCTACAACCTCCAAACCAAGCCGTTGCATCTCTTTTTGTAGCAATGGTTGGGGCGTAATTGCCGAAGCCAAATTCTCTCCCGATTTTCTACTAAGTGCATCGGCCACGACGTTCGCCTTCCCGGGGTGGTAGAGAACCGTGACATCATAGTCTTTCAACAACTCTAACCACCGCCGTTGACGCATATTAAGCTCTTTTTGGGTGAACAAGTATTTAAGACTTTTGTGATCCGTGTAAATCTCGCAATGTTCACCGTATAGATAATGCCTCCATAACTTTAGCGCGAAAATGACCGCCGCTAGCTCCAAATTGTGAATCGGGTAGTTCTTCTCATAAGTCTTCAATTGGCGCGAAGCATATGCTATCACCCGCCCATCTTGCATCAAGACACACCCGAGACCGACTAGGAAGCATCACTATACACCACAAAGGTCTCCCCCGGCGTCGGTAGAGCAAGCACCGGGGTCGTGGTCAATCTTTCCTTTAGCTCCTCAAAGCTCCGCTCGCAATCGGGGCTCCAAACATACTTCACCCCTTTGTGTGTAAGGCGCGTTAGTGGAGTAGTTATTTTAGCGAACCCCTCCACGAACCGCCGATAGTAGCCCGCAAGTCTAAGAAAACTGCAGACCTCCGATACGCTCGTCGGGCGAGGCCAATCTTTAATTGCCTCCACTTTCTTCGGATCTACCGAAATACCATCTCCGGAAATAACGTGACCCAAGAAAGTGACCTCCGATAGCCAAAAGTCACATTTCTTTAGCTTGGCATACAACTTTTCTTTTCGGAGTATTTCCAACACTGTCCTCAAGTGCTCCTCGTGTTCTTCCTCGGTCCGAGAATATACCAATACATCGTCAATGAATACCACGACGCACCGGTCCAATAGCGGACGGAAGACTCTATTCATTAAGTCCATGAACGCCGCCGGGGCGTTAGTAAGCCCAAACGGCATCACCGTGAACTCATAATGGCCATACCGCGTACGGTACGCCGTCTTGTGCACATCTTCGGGCCGTATCTTCAACTGATGATACCCCGATTGAAGATCAATCTTTGAATATACCCTTGACCCCTGCAACTGGTCGAATAAGTCATCAATCCTCGACAACGGGTACTTATTCTTCACTGTGACCTTGTTCAACTCGCGGTAATCCACGCAGAGTCGAAGTGTGCCGTCCTTCTTCTTAACGAATAGCACCGGAGCTCCCCAAGGTGACACACTAGGCCGCACAAAGCCTTTGTCGAGCAAGTCTTGCAATTGCGCCTTAAGCTCTTTTAGCTCCGCCGGTGCCATTCTATACGGGGCCTTCGAGATTGGCGCCGCCCCCGGGACCAAGTCAATAACGAACTCGATCTCCCGGTCCGGTGGCAATCCCGGTAACTCCGCCGGAAATACATCCGGGAATTCGCACACCACCCGAATGCCTCCCAAATCCGGGTGCTCTTTTTGGGCTTCCACCATTGTCGCCAAGTAGGCCACACAACCACCTTTTATCATTTTCCTCGCCCGTGCCGCCGACACGGTCGCCGCGAAAAGCGAGCTTTTAGCTGCCTGATACACTAGCTCCTCTCGATCAGGCTCGCGAAACGTGATCACCTTACTTTCGCAATCTATCACGGCATAATACTTGGAGAGCCAGTTGGTCCCCAAGATCACGTCGAAACCCCACATTCGGTTTAGCACCAACAGATCAATCGGCATGACCCAGTCACCTATCTGCACTGGGCACGCTACACATTCTTCGTGAACATGAAAAGTATGCTTGACCGAATTTACCGTCCAATAGTCATAATGGTGCACGATCTTAATGCCATGAGTCCTAGCGAATGATGCATCTATGAATGAATGCGATGCACCTGTGTCGAATAAAGCTCTAGCTCTGGTGCCTCTGATCGAAATAATACCTACCATGATGTCGTCGGGAACAGGAATCGGCTCCTCCTGCACTTGAATGGAAAAAACCCGCCCACTCGGTGCCCTCGATGCCTCCGGCTGACGCGAAGAAGATGAACGTCCAACCGACATAGCCGGTGGTAACCCCGCCTGCTGTCTCGGGGTATAAGGAACTGATGCCGAGGTAGGCGAAGATGAACCCCAGCTCGGGCACTCCCGAATCATGTGCCCCGTCTGGCCGCACCTGAAGCACTTTCCTTCGCGCTGCGGGCATGCCGGCGGTTGATGGTTACCGCCGCAAATAACGCAACGGGAAGGTCTCCAACCCTTTGACTGCTGTCGGGAATACCGAGGGGGTTTCTTTGCACTCGGCCGGCCCCCGGTGCCACCCGCCGCCCGCTTCTTGCTCTTATCCCTTGCCTCAGCTGCAGCTTCGCGTTCCTCACACTCGTGGGCATAGCCCTACTCCGCCCACAGTGCTCGATCAAAAGCCTCGGCGAAGGTCGGAAGCTTGAGGATTTGCACGGCCCGATGAATCCCCGGCCGAAGCCCACGCACGAACCAATTGGCGCGGTCCCGATCATCACGAACTACATCCGGGACGCAGTCGATAATGTGGGAGAACTCCCGCTCGTACTCCCCTACCGATCGGTCGCCCTGCTTCAACTTGATGAATTTTTCTTGCAACTTCCGCTTCTCCGTGTCCGAAAAGTAGTTGGCGAACGGTGCCCTCTTAAACTCCTCCCAAAGCATAGGCGGGAGGTCAGAAGATCGATCCCGCTTCACCCGCTTCCACCACACCTTGGCCGCCTTCTCAAGGCAGTGTGTGGCGAGAGGTACTTTGTCCTTCTCCAAGGAATAGATGTCCTCGAAGAGCGTCTCCATCGAGTCGACCCACGCCTCGACTACCGCCGGATCCATCTTCTCCCCGTCGAAGATAGGTGGGTTGAACTTCTTGAACAAAACGAGAGCCTCTAACGCACGCTCCCGCTCCGCCTCTACCGCCGCACTATCGGGATTTGAGGTCCCCGATCCTGCTGGCACCATCGTAACTGGCACGGCCGCCGCGGCCACACTCTCAGCCGCACTCGGCACCACTGTAGGAGGCGCAGGGTGCACGGCCTCCACAGGCGCCGCCGCCGCCTGTTGCCGCTCCAAAGCCTCCTGGAGCCTCTGGATCTGCACCCCTTGGCGCTGAACGGATTCCGTCTGCTGCCGTACTACGCCAATAAGCGCGGCCATCTGCTCCCGAAGCTCCCCGTCGCCACCTGCTCCGGGTTGCACGGGAGCCGCACTTGGCTCCTCTGCCATAGACCTCGTCCGCGGTCGACCACGAGGCAACTTCGATGGTCCACGAGGCGGCATCGCTTCCTGAAAGGAAGCAATTCACGTTAGTTACTTAGACAATATACTCGATTATACCCAATCCGGCGAAAGCATACAAGTGCATTTATTCTCCTTCCAAAGCATAATGTCGTCGACCGCCAATCACAAAACAAAGGAAAGAAAACAAATAACAACTTTAAGTTAGCCTCTAACCACATTAAAGACTTATTAGCATTAACCCAATCATAAGCTTTCGCTATACTTGTTCAACGTCACTCACGTTTCCTAGATCCTTAAGGTCTTTCCATTCCTAAGGGTCTCTAGGTCCATCCTATGCTTTCACCCTTGACTCTTTTACGCTCTGATACCATCTTATCTGTCACGCCCCGAGCCCGATCCTCTTTGGCCGGTTCGAGAGCGTGAAACAGACGCTGAACGGACAGAGTTTTTCCTGTTCGCCCAAGGCTCAACACAAGTATCAATAGAGTACAAATTTGTATAAGCGGAAGCATACACAATGGCTTGCACGAGGGCAAGCAATAGCCAAAGTGNGCCAACTTCTCACCGCGGCTTCTCCGGAAAATCGAGTTACTATTCACTTTAAGTGAAACTTGGAAATCGCGTAGAATTTCCGTTTTAACTCGTTTTCGTCCGAAACTTGACGAGTGCTTTTGTAATTAAATTACACACAAAAACGTTATCAACTGAGAGTTTAGCTACACTACAAAAATCTCAGTCCTTACAGTTTAAGTCGATTTAAATTAGGATTTAATCGATCAAACCAATTAAGGATAGGATAAAATTAAACCTCTATTTGTTCTTATCCTTAAAGGTAATTATATTACGATAAAATAGATTATATCCCTCTTTATAAGATACAGAGTTTTTAGAAAATCCTAGCCGTCATCTCTCACCTTTCTCACTTCTTCTCTTTGATCCTCTAGCAAGAAATACGTCCTTTGCAAGGGAGATAGCACCCCGATGAGGACATCAATTAGATCACCAATCTTGTGTGGATATCTATAGAGGCCGGATGCTTGTGCGGCTTCAAGAGAATATAATTCCACGATCATCATATTGTGGTGATCATGATGACCTACCCGCATAAAGGCGAAGGTTGGACCTTCCTTTTTCTCCTTTAATCTTAAACAACATGAGGGATTCCGCTTGTGTGGTTTTAGAGATCAGAACTCGAGTTTTTAAAAATCAAATTTGTTTGATTTCTTTTTCCACTGCGCTTAATCGCACGCAATTTTCTAACATGTGCCCCCTACCATGATCGAGCTCGGAGAAGCCCTCTTCAGCATGAAACCAAATAAATCTCCTGGCCAGATGGCTTTTTGGTTCACTTCTTTTAAGCAAACTAGGAGCTTGTGAAATCTAGTTTGTTCTTGCTTGTAGAAAAATTCTTTTTAAATCAAGTGGCTCCACCGTCCATGAACCAAACTAGCATCGTGCTAATTCCGAAAAACAGTCAAGCAGCCAATATCGAGGACTACTGCCCAATAAGCTTATGTAATGTGGCTTAAAAATGCTTCGCAAAAATTCTAGCAAATAGAATAAAGGTAGCCCTTGCGTCTCTCATTGGGACTGAACAGAGGGCCTTAGTTCTAGGCCGGAATATTTTTGACAATTATCATATTGTTCAAGAGTGTCCCCCACTCCTTCAAAACCTCAAAGCGACAACTGGGACTGTTTGCGGCCAAGATAGATCTCGCAAAGGCATATGATCATTTGAATCGAGACTTTCTTGATATGATGTTACGAAAGTACGACTTCCTGGATAATCTATAGAGAATGATTAATTGGTGCATCAGGACGGTTCGCTTTTCTGTGGTAACTAAAAATGAAAATAGCAAACGGTTTCAACTGAGTAGAGGAATAAGGTAGCGGTGTCCTCTTTCTCGTATATTTTTATCTTAGCTTCTAATGCACTTTCGTTGTTCTTGAAGGAAGCTACCCAGTAAGGCTCAATAGATAGCTTCGAGTTTGGAAGAATCGGACTGGTTATATCACAAGTTATGTGTACTGATGATCTCTTTATCTTCAGAAAAGCTACTCAAAATGAGGCCCTCTAAACTAATGAAATCCTCAATATATTTTGTGCCATATCCGAGAAGACTATAAATCTTCAGAAATTGTCGATAATATTTAGCCACAGCACTGGAGAATACCCAACAAATTTTCAACATCACGAAGCAACACGGACAGGGGCGATACTTTGACAATTCCATATTTATGGAACGGTCCTTATCTATCACCTTCAGGTTTATCATCAATAAATTACAAAGCTGATTGGCTGATTACAAAGCTAGGAAGCTATCGCATGCCGGCCGTCTCACATTGGCTCAATCGGTCCTCCTAGCGGTACCAAGATGCTCCATTTGTTTCATTTTACTTCCTGCAAAATTTCTTTATCAAATGGATAAAATTATTTGAGACTTCTGCTGGGGCTTCAATCTAGGAGTTCGCCACTTCTACACAAAACAAACAAAGAACTCAGGGGAATTGGTATATTGTCGCCGTCAATGCTCAATCGAGCCTTGGTGTGCGTTTTAGTGTGGCCGCTCCTTAGTAAGCCAATGTCTTTATGGGCGCACGTTTTAGCGAGCAAGTATAGTAGGGATAATAATCTCAATTTTTGGTCAGCTCAGAGCAAATTTGTAGCTTAACCTATTTGGCATATTCTATGCTGCAAATTCATAATTTCATGATGACTGCTGTGGTCTGAAATCCTTAGCAGCTACAGTGGAAATTCTCCGATTCCAACTGCTTCACCCTTCGATCTGCTGTCAACCATATAAATAAAGGTCTGGGTCAGAACGATATGCATCAGCCACCTAAAAATTGACAAACAATCTGGGGTAATGTGTGGGGTAGCATAAAGAATATGATGTCTCAGGCAAAAGTATTTTTATGGAGACTAGTAGCTGACACTTTAATAGTTGGAGCCGCGCTAGCCTCGAGATTACCTTACATTGACAGACTTTGCCCATTGTGCCAAGAACAGCATGAGATGTTGGTGCATTTATTCTTTAACTGTGAGCAGACACAACGAGTCTTGTTTGCATCGAGTTTAGGCCTCACAGTTGATAATCCAGAGAGACCTCTATCCTCTTGGATTTTCTTTATCCTAACTAACAAAGCCATAGAGAATCATACGGCTTTCTGCGCTCATCTATTATGGAACTTATGGAAAGGAAGGAATTAGGTGATCTCTGTATTGAGAATCTAGTACTCGCCCTAATACTAAATCTTGAAAATTCGCAATCCGCTCTGATACCGACTGCTGTAAATATAATACCAGTTGTTTGGATTCTGCAACGGAAGCATCATATTAGGTTTTTACCATAAAACCGTCTCCTTGGCAAAAACTGATATAACCACAAAAGAGAGAAAAAAAACAGAAAATATGAGGATGAAATAAAATTTATTAATTAAAAGAAGACTATACATGACTCTTCTTCTGCATTGAGTATCTTCAATCCGAGCATTCTTTCTGATTCTCTCCTACCTTTCACTCTCTTCTATAATCCAAATAGAATACTTCTCTCTCACCATGTATACCAATGCACAAAGTATAATAATAACCCACGACCATGAGAGCCGCACACATCCTTTTGCACCCATGCACTAGGTGCATCCAAAAGCATGACCATCTTGGCCATGCCATATAGGTGTGGCTAAGTCGTACCACTACCACCAAAATAATAGCACCTATGCTATATTTATAGTTTACATCCAAAGCTACTCAAATCCTAGTCCAATTAGATTTATACTATTTTTAATATTTAAATCTTAATACTTTATATCCAAAATATTTAAATATGAATCCTAATCCAACTAGGATTCAACTACAAATCTAACAAAATCCTAACACTTTGAGGGGAAGAATTTCTCTATCACTAACATCATTTCAAGGTCTCACAGTTGGACGACCTTATATTCCAATGAGAACATGATGAGAATCAGCATCTAGGACCCAACTCTGATTCAAGAACCCGCGACCTCTTCCTACCATGTGTGGGTAGAAGTGAGTTGGAAAGGCGGCACGCAGGTGGTGTAGGATGCCTGATTACCAATCATCATGGAACTATTATGTGCATATTTGACGCAATATAGGTAGCCCACGATGCTTGGTCTGCAGAAATTGGAGCATTCTCCCGAGTGACAGAGCTTTTGGTGCAAATGTACCCTAGAGAAACTTTTTATAACTTCTCAGATTCAGCTTCATCATCAAAACTTTGCACCTTAAGAGCTACCATTCAGATTCGCTAACATCTGAAGCTCAGACAACAATCACGGAGCTATGAATTTTTATAAAAAGATTCAAGCAATTTAGCTTTGGATGGACTTCGAGATGTTCTAAAAATGCTGTAGTCGTAGATCGCTTGCCCAATTGGGGACTCACCAACAAAAAGCTTTCGTTTTGGTCTTCTATAGATGAGTTATTTCAATCTGTATCACTCGATTAATTAAATAAAATGGCCTTAGGGCGTGTTTTCCCTCAAAAAATAAAAATATTAATGAATGCAACTAATTAAATTGAGAATATTTAAATACTCAACAAAATCATAGTATGCAGGAGGCATCTCTCAGTAAATGATTTAAAAACTGGAATCCTTAACGACTCACAAATATTGTCATCTCGCGGACTAGTGATTCAACTAGTGGTTCAACTACAAAATTGAATGACATTAGTATGATGTCATAAATACTTAATTTTTTTTTTCATATTATGTAAAATAAAAATGTATTCTGTATTATTTTTAAATATTATTACAAGTATAATTAAAAATATATCCAGAATATAGATTATTAAATAAATTAATGCATAGTTTTAGTTAATTATTGAAATATAAAATAAAAAAATATCCATATAAAAATCAGGCCGGTTCTCCAGCTCACTAGTTAAACTATCAATCTGAACAGGTCAAAACAGATTTTAAGCCAATCTGATTTTGGCTTTGTTTGGGATTGCGGAGAGATTGCATTACGTGCGGTGAGAAAGTACGTTGGAAAAATACTCTATTTGTTTCTGTACGTAATATTGCGTTCCGCATTGCGTTCCGCATATCGCGATGAGTCGTAACTGCGGTCCTACCGAAGAACGCAGAAGCATATCCCTATATACTTTTTCCTCAACTCCATTTTATCTAATAGCGTTAGATAGCTCTCATAGCCAAATAGTTTCTCATTTTCGCAAGTGAAAAGCTGAAAAGGAGAAAATTGAAGGATAATGACCGCATCTCTTTTAGAAAAGGAAGATGCTTTCGATTTATAATGTATATATATTATTCATGTTAGCTTATCAATAATATATAAAGATAATATATTGAAAGATTCACTCTAGATTTCTTTTTTGAGAAAATGTAATGCATCTATTTTTTTAGTCTCAGAATTAAAGAACATATTGCTTACACACCCTGTATCCGTACGATGAACTATATATTTTTCTCTTCTTCATCTTATCTCCAATGTTAATATTATCTCTCAATAAATTATGTTAAACTTCATAAAAATTAAGATTGTACTTTCTACCATAATTTCGATTTTTATATCCGGATTGTAGACGGCGATTTTTACTCATTATTCGTTCTCGTTCACGATCTGCAAAAGAGCGGGACGTTTGGAATCTAATTTTCTTATCCCGTATATTATATATTTGTATATAACTTGATGTAACAATGTCAAATCACGTCCATCTATTAAAAACATGTCTAGATACATTCTAACCGTTAGATCTACCGTATCTTTATACATCGACTTAAATAGACCGACTATATCTTTATAAATCGTCTTGAATAAATCATGTGGGACACATCTAGGGGTGTAATGTGGGCCTTGCCGGGCCGGCACGACCCACATTCGTCCGGGCCAAATCGGGCTAGAGATCGGCTCGACCATCCATGTTAAGAATCCGGGCCGTGCCGTGCCGGGCCGTGCCCTGCCGGGCCGAACTTCATGGATGCCCGGCCCAGCATGGCCCTTAGGCCCGGATATCATGAGTCGTGCCGGGCCGGGCCGGGCCTGGCTTTGTGCCGAGTCTTAATTTTTTTAAAATTTATTAAAAATATTAAAAATATTTAAAAATTTTAAAAAATAATTCCCTTTCGCCTAATATGTTAGATTAAAAAAATTAAATTTTCTAAAATGTTTAAAAACTAATAAAATTTTAAAATAATTTTAAATTTTATAAAATTTTGAAAATTTTTAATAAATTTTTTTTTTTCGAAAACTAAGCTCACATCCCAATAAGGGCCTAGGGCCCTAGGCCTTTTCTTTCTCTACATAGGGAGGTGGTTTTAAATTTTTTTCAAAAGATGAGCCCACCTCTCCAAGTCCCAATAAATAATTTCATGAACAATTGCAAAAAATTAGTTTAAACTATTAGGACTTGCAATACAATTCACTTCTCCTACACTATTTCAGACAAATATGAATCCAAAATTTTTATTGGGACTTAAACAAATGCAAACTATTTTTATTCTAACTTGACAAGATGCCGACATCCCATCTTCCCAAACTATTTTTATTGGGACTTGCAAAAAATGTGCCCACAGCCCCAACTACCCAAGGGCCCATAAGGCTGGCCGTGCTGGCCCAGTAGGCACGGCCCATGCGAGCGTGCCGTGTCGGGCCACGGGCCATGCTCCTGGCCCAGCACGGCCCAGGCCCATAATGGGCTGTGCGATGCCGTGCCAGGCTTTCAGGTCCTGGAGGACCGGCCTTGCATGGCCTGGAGGGCTCAGCCGGGCTGGCGCGGCACGAATGCTACAATAGCCGTGCCGGGCCACAGCCCGGTCCGGAGTCATGCTGGATCGGGTGGCCCACAGGCCGCCCGGCCCGTTTTACTCTCCTAGGCACATCCAACAAATTAACTATATCAATTATTTTCTATTTAAAGAGTAGATACGTAGATTAAAATTATGAGATGAAATAGACTACAGATTAAGGAGTGGCGGCGAATATATACAAATAAAGAATACTAGACTAGATGACTGTAATAACTTCTCTTGTAATTGGATTCCAAGGGAGGAAACGCCGGTCATGAACATGTACACAAGCCATTGCACACTTAATTTTAAGAGATCATGGCATCTTCTATGAGTTATTTTCAACGAGTACGAAAGAAATCAATGTTATTCTGATGTAAGAAGAGGGGGATTGAGCCGACTTTGAACTTCCACGAAAGGGATAGGGTGCTGCAGGGAATTGTTTGCCTGCTGCAAAATGTAAGCACGCTATGCTATGCAGACAGCATTTTAAAGTAACATCAACGGTAGATTTGATGCTCTTGCCGCGAAGACTTGGTTTCCACCCTGAGACATCACCCCATCCGTTACATGAAATGCACGAATCTTAAAGTAATATCGATGGTGGATTTAATGCTCTCATTCTGGAGAGAATCTCCATTAAAATTTTGCTTTACAGCACTTTTCACAGTTAGCGCTTCCACAAGCAAGTTATACGTAAACAGTTAGGAAACTTCAACTTCGTGTGCGTGTTTGCTCCAAGCGCTTGAAAGTGGGCAAATTTGATCAATACTTTAAAGATGAGATATTTGCGGAAAAACTAGTTGACCGCTAGGTTACGTATCTATCTTTCTTAGCACATGCAGCAAATCGATCGATCTCGTAAAATGATTGTATACGCCAATCGATGGACAATAGTGATTGTAAATTCAGGTCGCAAATTCAGATCTGAATTGAAGTAAAATGATTGTATACGCCAATTGATGGACAATAGTGATTGTAAATTCAGGTGGCAAATTCAGATCTGAATTGAAGGTCTTCTCAAACATCATTGAGAATGAATTAGACTATATTACAAATTTGTAAAATTTGTACGTAATCTTTTGTCAAACACTAAAATCCACACAAGTTTTCCAATTTTTTCTTTTTTTTTTCTGCAAAAATCATAATGAATAGGTTTTTGTCAAGAAAGATATGGAATTATATATCTAATAATCCGAATTTGATCCATTGTACTTTAACAACAATAATAAAACAAGTTGTGCAAGTATCAATTACCTTTTTGGAAAAATTGGTTAAAAAAAATAGCCTAATGGTTCGAATCTTTGTTGCGATTAGCTCTTTTCACGTACACCCAATCAAACAAAAGACCTACTTAGTGCTTTTTTCCCCAAAAGATACGGAATCGAATACAGCTTTCCAAAACACCCACTTTTACTTTTTTTTTTTTTTTTTTCTGTCATTTGATCAAATAATGACAAGTCCACTAATTTTGTTCATTTTCTAAAAAAATTCATTTCCAACATCTTGACTATTTTGCATAAGGCTGCCCAAAAACCATTTTCAACATCTTGTATAAGGCTGGCCAAAAATCATTTTCAACATTTTGACTATTACTGACCGTCCCTAGAGCAAGTGGCAAAGGGCTTGGTGGTTGGTATCCGAGACCCAAGTTCGAATTCTAGTTGATTCACATTTCTAGCTAAGTTTATTTCTAAATGAAATAAAACGAAGCGGGTAGCGTGCTACCTATTTCTCCAAAAAAAAAAAAAAAACATTTTGACTATTATCGATCGTCCCTAGATCAAGTGGCAAAGGGCGAATCTTAATTGATTCACATTTCTAGCTAAGTTTATTTTCAAGTGAAATAAACGAAGTAGGTAACGTGCTATCTATTTCTCAAAAAAAAAATATTTTGACTGTTTTGTATAAGGCTGGCCAAAAACCGATTCGGATAAAAACCAATATTTTAAAATTTAGGTCGAATCGGTCGCTTCGGCTAAGATCCAGTTAAAAAAAGGGTCTTATTCAATCCTTTTAATCGGATAAGTCAAAAATCCATTTTGAACAATTCGAATCAGTGGTCTGGTTCAGAACAAACGGCCTGGATTATTTTTTTTTCTTCATTAATATAATTTTTAATTTATTTATAATTGATTTTTAAAGATTCTATTTTTTATTATGAAAAAAAACTTGAAAACTTGTATGGACTTAATTTTAGTCTAAAAATTAATATTTATAATTAAATAATATATATATATATATATATATAGATATAAAATTAACTAAATATTTATGATATAAGTTATTTTTCTTGTAGAATTAATGATATAAGTTAATACAAAAAAAATTGATATAAAAAATAAACTTAAATTTATTTTAAAAAGGTATGTATTGAGGACGAAACTAGCATTCTACTGACAGAAAAATATATTTACATATCATGTATTTTAGAGAGATATATTTGAGAACTAGAATTTAGTAGGAAAAAGTTTACAATTTTACTATTTTGATTGGACGAGATTGCTGGGCTCTTTCCCAAAGAAAGAAACTGAAAAAAGCTAAATCAATTAAGTTTCTATACCAAATTAATGGGAAAAATAGAGCGATGCAATAAAAAATCTACAAGTTTTCAGCTTTTCTAAAATTAAGCCACATTTTTCGATTTTGCAGATTAGATCCAAATTTTTAGTAAACTAACCAAAATACTCTTATATCTTTTTCTCTCTCCTTTTTTTTTTTCTCGCCGAAGAAGGCGACAAAGGCGAAGGCTGAAACGGCCCCATCGTCGTCTCTGCACCTCACGCCCTCACCCTCGCCCGCGCAGCCCTCGCTCTGCTTGCCTTTGACCCCGCCAAGGCCGCGCTGCGACCTTTTTTTTTTTTTTTTTTTTTTTTNTTTTTTTTTTTTTTTTTCTCTCTCTGACCCTCCTCCACCGTCTCCACGGCCCTCCGCGATAATCACGAGAACAATAATGCGTCCTCTTCCTCTGCCTTCGCCCTCTACCTCCACTGCAGTGGATTTTCTACCCGCGAAACAAACCCGCCGTCCCCATTGCCGCCGCCGGCAATGAACAGAAAGTGCTTCTCGGGGCCGAGAAGCATGTCGGCGAGGGAGAGGGAGAAAAATAGTTACACTCCGGCGAGAGCGGATTTGCTCCAACCAAACCCACTTTTCGGAACCCCTGTCCCCACCACCGCGCTGACGATAAAGAGAAAGCACTTCTCGACACCGAGAAGCTCGCTGGTGAGAGAGGGAGCACGCGGCCCACCCACCTACCCCAGAGGGCGGCAGCGAGCGCGGCCTCAACGGTGTCGGAGGCGAGGAGGGCGAGGAATGTAGGGGAGCATCTCTCGATTAGCACTTTTGTTTGTTTAAAATAAAAGAAAAAACTAAAAGGCCAAAAATTAGAGAATAATAAAGAAAACTAGAGAAGAAAGAAGAAGATGATGAAGTTGAACTGTTAAAATTAAATTGCACTGTTTTAAAAGAACGTTGTACTATTATGGACGTAAGTTGCTTTCTTTTAAATATAAATTGCACCATTTCAGATGAAAGTTATACTATTTAAACGAAAGTTGCTGTAGTATCCCAGCTGGAATTGAGTTGGTAAAAAGGGCCTTTTGGCCTTTTGCTAATTCTTATCGTTTCCACCGCTTTATATAGATGTGACGGGCAGTGGAGGAGCTTTGGTTTGCTAATTTTTCTCTCTCTCTAGACTTTGATCGTGGCTTGGTGGAGATCGCGGATCGAGCTCGGATCGACGTCGACGTCGACGTTACGCCGGGGAGTTGTTCGAGGGTACGTGCGTCGTGGTTGCGTCATTAGAGGCCGGGTGAGCGCGTGGGTTACGCTTCTTTCGACTTCTCGCCGTTGTTGGACGCGCTTTTGAGGTGGGTTGAAGTTTACCGAAATCATTGGATTACCTCCTAAGTTTTAGTATAGTCGACATGTATTATTGGTTTATTTTCTTGCTAGTACTCGAATTTATGGATTAGATTATAAAATCTGAATTTGGAGTTAAGCTAGTTTTTAATTTTACATGTTGGACTTGCTATTGACTTAGGAGAAAACATATAGACCCTACACTATCATTTCTGAAAATTACCAGATTTAGTTTTAGGAGCTGTGGTTTGTTTGTAGCATCGCTGTTAGTAATCGATGGATACCCAGATTAGTGTAGGATGAGTTTACACTCGTACTGGGATGTTGAGTTTATTTTTACAGTAGTGTGTAGACTGTTCCAGACTGTCGAGTGCCGTCGCGGTTGACGGTGGACCCAGATTTCTGTATTTGCATCAGATTGTGCCGAGGGCACGTGAGCTTTGGTTGTTAGGCCAGTTAGACCCATTTGCTTTAATTATAGCCTGTGAGAGCCTGATTGAGCTCGGTAGAGACATGCTTGCATACTCGGTTGGGTAGTACCCACGAGTGTCACTCTGGAGTCGGGTTTTGTACTTTTGCGTTGTTGTCGTTGTGTCCTGTTTGGACTCACTCTCTACTAACGACCCAACATGGTGGTGGTTAATGTAGTTTCGACAGGCGGAACGGGTGTGTTCACAGTCCCTAGTGAGATTGGGTCAGAGATTCATTTTTCTACAGTTAGTTAGTGTTGGTTCGTGATAGTATAGTGGCATATAGCTGTAGAGTTTTCTAGCTTACTATCCTTAAGCATACTTTTTGTAAACTTAGTAAGTGAGCCGTTGAGGTCGGTAGCAGTACCGACTGAGGACTACTTCTTTTTGCAGTAGTTCTCACACCCAGTTGTTGACACCTTTTTGCAGAGCCTTCTTCTGCGGCTGCTGCTGTTTCTGATACTGATCGTGGAAAGGGAGTTGCGAGCTATATTGTAAGGTACCGAACTTCTAAAATCATGAGGTTACGGTGTTCATTTGGTTGGAGAGCCATTTGAATGGTTCCGGTAAGGTTGCGGTGTAATGTAATATACCGGATTTAAATATAATAAATAAAAATAAATAAAAATAGTATGAGATACTATTTTTATTGGATTTGGAGAAGTGAAATATGAGTTAGAAATGACTTGTGCTGAAATCGGAATGAAAACAGAAGATTTAGAATTTTCTGTGAGAGACGGGACAGGTAAATTAGCAGAAAATGCACAGTCTCAGAAAATTATAAAAATTGGAGGATAAGTCAGAAATATTTTTATGAGGCTAGATTTGAGGTTTCATATTTTTCTGACACCCGTAGAGTGAGAAATAAAATCCGAAAGCTATCTGATAAAGATTGCAGTTCGGCACAGTTTTCGGTGACCAAACGGGGTCGAAACTGAAAAGTTAAGATATATTCTTACTCAGTACGTTAAACTGAGTCTGCCTGTCAAATTTGAGCTCAATCGGACATTCAGAAGGGTTCCGATGGAACTTATCCTCCAATTTTCATATTTTTCTGAGACTGTGCATTTTCTGCTAATTTACCTGTCCCGTCTCTCACAGAAAATTCTAAATCTTCTGTTTTCATTCCGATTTCAGCACAAGTCATTTCTAACTCATATTTCACTTCTCCAAATCCAATAAAAATAGTATCTCATACTATTTTTATTTATTTTTATTTATTATATTTAAATCCGGTATATTACATTACACTGCAACCTTACTGGAACCATTCAAATGGCTCTCCAACCAAATGGACACCGTAACCTCATGATTTTAGAAGTTCGGTACCTTACATATATCCCTTCCAGATGAGTTGCAGGGCTAGAGGAGTACCTCCTACAGGTAGTTTTGGAATTTTATGTACATATGGTGGTTGTCTGGGTACTCGCTGGAGCGAGTGATATAGTAGATATTTTTGTATATACTTGAACCCCTCGAGGTTTTTATATATATATGTTTTTCAGTTTAGCAGCTCTTTATCTTGTGGTTGTAGCTTGATTTATGTACAGGTATAGTTATCGCTTCGTATACAAGAAAAATTTTTATGTATATGGCGGGTCTGTTGGCGTGCCCGAAAAACGTGTAATCCGGGGCGTGACAAATTAAGTTCGTATTAGAGCTTAGCATTAGGTCGTTAGGACCTAGGAACCTAAAGTTTTGCAAACCTTAGGAAGGCAAAACGCGAGATGCGTGATTTATCGCGAAAGTCAGCGATTGATTAGTTTTAACTCCTCTTAGATTGGAGTGAGTGACTGAAGGAGTGCCTGTTTCGGCCAAGAAAAATTATGTCGGCTGTAGACGGCATAATTTTGAGGAGAAACAGGGGCTCCCTTCTAGACTTTCGCTTGATTGGGTCGAGAGTGTTTGTGTTTTGTATTTGACCCTTGTTTTGCTTTCAGTAGCTATGTATCGACGTCTGGGTCGACCGCCGACCCGGGATCGTGCCGCACCACCTGAGATGCCTGAGCATGCAGGGCCGAGTGCATCCCCGGATCTGAGAGAACAGTTAGCTGCCTTGACTGAGGCAGACGAGGCAGTAGGGGACATTGTTGCAGAGGATGTGTGAGACATTAGCTCCGCCGCAGAGCACAGCACCGAGAGTACCAGAGCAGTTAGCTCCACCCCCGACTACTCCTGATGCCGCACCAGCCGCAACGGTACCCCCACCATTGATAGTTCCCACGGTGCCGGTTAGATCTTCTGGAGATGCGTCGCAGATGTCTGAGGCTGAGTAGGAGCGGATGACTAAGAGGCTTGCTTGTTTTCGCCGTTTTGATTCGCCGACCTTTGACAGCAGCTGCATGGAGCCCTGGGTTGTAGAGGGCTGGGTGAGCGCGATGGAGAAGCTATTCGAGAACTTGTTCATACCAGAGAGGGAGCAGATACACTTGGGAGTGCACTGCTTAGCTGGCGATGCACATTCTTGGTGGAGGAGGATAAGGCGAGACCGAGGGTTGGTGGCATTCCAGATGAAGTGGGATGAGTTCTGTGGAATGCTATACTGGGCGTATTTCCCAAACAGTCTGAAGCAATTGCTCGAGGAGGACTTGAAGAAGTTTCAGCAGGGGGAGCGGTCAGTTCAGGAGTATACCCGTGAGTTTACTCGACTCCTGAACTGTGTTCAATTTGTTGCCAGGTATATCTGTATGAGGGGGGCTTGAGGCCAGAGATTTTTCGGTTGGTACATGCGCAGAGGTTGAGGACCTTGGATGCGTCTATTGAGCAGGCTTTGTGGGTGGAGAGAGGTGATATGTCGATCCGTGAGCGGGCTCAGGTGCCGGGGCAGAGTCAGGATAGGAAGCGCCCGGTTCTAGATGACGGAGGACAGTCGAGCAGCAGGCGTCTGCCGAGACCTCCACGATCACGCTCTCAGGGTCGTGGGTCTTCGGGGCGTCAGCGTTCTAGAGGATCTCGTCAGCAGGGACAGTCATAGAGGACTCCTTAGTGTGTGATTTGTGGGGGACCACACTGGCCCCGATAGTGTGAGCAAAGAGAGGGCCGATGTTTTACTTGTGGTCAGCCTGGACATATGAGGGCAGCTTGTTCTCGAGCAGCATCACTGGCATCATCGACAGCATCAGCACCGCCAGCATCTCAGTAGTCTTATGGAGCACCGACGAGTTATCGCTAGGAGGATAGAGTATCTGTGCCGCGGCAGAGTGAGCGGCGACAGCAGGCCCCGAGTAGTAGGGTATATGCAGCCCAGTTGGAGGACTCTATAGCCACCGACCGGGTGGTGGTAGGTATCATTTTGATTTCTGGTATTAGAGCTCGTACGTTATTTGATATCGACGCATCACATTCTTTTGTTAGCCGAACATTTGTATCATTGCATGGGCCAGTTATAGGGCCGTTATTGCCTGCACGAAAGGTGCAGATTCCCGACCATGTTTTGCAGGCTGCTGAGTGTTGTTGGTCGTGTCCGGTATATTTGGGTTCTTGGATTATGCCCGGAGACCTGTTGGTCTTAGGGCAGCTATGGGACTTTGATGTTGTGCTTGGTATGGATTGGCTAGCGCGGTACTATACTACAATCAACTGTGGAGTGAGGACAGTGACGTTCCGCGAGCCAGGCCAAGAGGGGTTCACTTATAGAGGCTGCAGGAGCACGTTGTTTGCCACTTGAATTTCGTCGGTGAGGGCTCGACAGCTGATGAGTAGAGGATGTATCGCTTTCCTGGCGACGGTAGTGGAGGTGCCTACGGCGGTGCCGGGACTCGAGGATATCCCTATAATCCGCGAGTTTTCGGATATTTTTCCCCCGGAGTTGACGACTATGCCGCCGGATAGAGAGATCGAGTTTGTGATTGATGTAGTTCCTGAAACTATACCAATCTCGAAAGAACCCTACCAGATGCCACCGACAAAGCTGAGAGAGCTGAAGGCGCAGCTATAGGATCTGATGGATAAGGGGTATGTGAGACCCAGTGTATCGCCTTGGGGAGCGCCGGTGTTATTCGTAAAGAAGATGGATGGTTCACTTAGACTGTGTGTTGATTATCGGGAGTTGAATAAAGTGACCATCAAGAACAAGTATCTTTTGCCGCACATCAATGATCTGTTTTATCAGCTGTAAGGATCTTGTGTCTTTTCGAAAATTGATCTACAGTCAGATTACCACCAGTTGAGGGTGAGGGCCCAGGATGTTTCCAAGACGGCTTTTCGGATTCGGTATAGGCATTATGAGTTCACTGTGATGCCTTTTGGATTGACGAATGCCCCTGCCGCATTTATGGATCTGATGAATAGAGTATTCAAGTCGTTCTTGGATAGATTTGTAGTGGTATTCATTGATGATATCTTGATATACTTCCGGAGTGATGCCGAGCATGAGGAGCACTTGAGGATTGTGCTACAACTTCTGAGGGAGAAGAAGTTGTAAGCTGAAGAAGTGCGAGTTCTGGCTTCGGGAGGTTTCTTTCTTGGGCCATGTGATTTCTGCAGTTTAAGTTGCAGTGGACTCGAAGAAAATTGATGCTATTCGGGATTGGCCTAGACCGACGACGGTGACTGAGGTGGGGAGTTTTCTTGGACTTGCGGAATATTACTGTCGGTTTGTGGAAGGCTTTCCGAAGATTTCCACACCCCTCACTCGATTGACTCGAAAAGGAATCAAGTTTATTTGGAGTGAGGATTGTCAGAGAAGATTTGACGAGTTGAGATAGAGGTTGATGTCTGCTCCTATCCTTGCCCTTCCTGTTATGGGGGAAGGATTTGTGATCTATAGTGATGCATCGCATAGTGGATTCGGTAGTGTGCTGATGTAGCATGATAGGGTAATTGCTTATGCTTCACGGCAATTGAAGGATTAAGAGAAGAATTACCCTACGCATGACTTGGAGCTTGCTACGGTGATTTTTGCTTTGAAGCTGTGGCTGCACTATTTGTATGGCGAGCACTATGAGGTTTTCACAGATCATAAGAGTTTCAAGTATCTGTTCACCCATAAGGAGTTGAACCTGAGGCAACGCCGGTGGTTGGAATTGTTGAAGGACTATGATGTTAGTATTCAGTATCACCCTGGTAAAGCGAATGTGGTGGCAGATGCGTTGAGCAGGAAGTCGGTGCAAAGCTTGAGCATGTTGATTACTTAGCAAAGACTGTTACTTAAGGAGCTGCAACGGTTGAGACTAGAGATAGTGTCCCTTGGGTCTAGTGTAAACTGATGTTTATGGTCTTGCAGCCCACTCTGTTGGACAGGATCAGGGAGAAATAGAGTAGAGACTCTCACTTGTTGAGGATTCGAGAGCAGTTGGAGAGAGGATAAGCAGAGGCCTTTTCTGTGGACAGTTCGGGAGTACTGCGGTACAGGGACCGACTGTGTGTGCCTATGGAGTCAGAGATCCGAGAGGAGATTTTGAGAGAGACTCACTACTCACCTTATACAGTTCACCCCGGTGGAACCAAGATGTATAAGGATTTGAAGGCACACTTCTGGTGGAATGGAATGAAGAGAGACATTGGCAGATTTGTAGCTCAGTATCTGACTTGTCAACAGGTAAAGGCAGAGCATCAGGTACCTGCTGGCAAGCTTCAGAATTTGCCAGTGCCCGAATGAAAATGGGAGCAGATTACGATAGACTTTGTCGTGGGATTACCGAGAGCACAGGGTGGTTTTGATGCTATTTGGGTGATAGTGGACAGACTAACTAAGTTAGAGCGGACCATTCAGCACGGCGTTTCACTCACAGACGGATGGTCAGTCAGAGCGGACCATTCAGACTGTGGAGGACATGCGGAGGGCATGTATCCTAGACTTTGGAGGAGGGTGGCATCGATATTTGAGACTTACTGAGTTTGCGTACAAAAATAACTATCAAACGAGCATTCAGATGGCTCCGTTGGAGGCGTTGTATGGACGTAGGTGTCGATTCCCTTTACATTGGAGTGATATGGGTGAACGGAAGACTCTGGGGCTTGAGATTATGATAGAGGCTAAGGAAAAGGTTAAAGCTGTACGACGACATCTTTTGATAGCTCAGAGTCGATAGAGGAGCTACGCCGATAGTAGGAAATGAGACTTAGAGTTCCAGGTTGGAGATCATGTGTTTCTAAAAGTCTCGCCGTCCAGAGGGATACGCAGATTCGGAGTGCGTGGAAAGCTCAGTACGCTTTGCATGCCATTTTAAGGTATTGAAGCGAGTTGAAACAGTTGCCTACATGATTGCTCTACCCCCACGACTGGTCGATATTCATGATGTTTTCCACGTCTCAGCATTGAGAGATATGTGTTCGACCCCTCTCACGTGATTGACTTCACTCCGCTGGAGCTTGGCGAGGACTTGAGATATGAGGAACGACCGGTGCGAATTCTGGCTCGTGAGACGAAAGAATTGCGTAACCGGGTCATTCCTTATGTAAAAGTGCAGTGGAGTCATCATGAGGAGCATAAGGCGACGTGGGAGCCGGAGAAGGTGATGCGGGAGTGCTATCCCTACTTGTTTGAGGCTCAGGATTGAGGTATGTGTTAAGTTTCGAGGATGAAACTTTTTGTAGTGAGGGAGGATGTAGTATCATAGCTGGAATTGAGTTGGTAAAAAGGGCCTTATGGTCTTTTGCTAATCCTTATCGTTTCCACTGCCTTATATAGATGTGACAGGCAGTGGAGGAGCTTTGGGTTGCTAATTTTTTTCTCTCTCTAGACTTTGTCGTGGCTTGGTGGAGATCGCGGATCGAGCTCGGATTGACGTCGACATTGCGCCGGGGAGTCGTTCAAACGTACGTGCGTCATGGTTGCGTCGTTGGAGGCCGGGCGAGCGCGTGGGTTCCGTTTCTTTCGACTTCTCACCGTTATTGGACGCGCTTTTGAGGTGGGTTGAAGTTTACCGAAATCATTGGATTGCCTCCTAAGTTTTAGTATAGTCGACATGTATTATTGGTTTATTTTCTTGCTAGTTCTCGAATTCATGGATTAGATTATAAAATCTGAATTTGGAGTTAAGCTAGTATTTAATTTTACATGTTGGACTTGGTATTGACTTAGGAGAAAAGGGAAGGGCAAGAGGCCCGCGGCTGAGGGTGCGAGTCAGACGCACTCACGGAGGCCGCCGAGGCACCCCAGGAGCCGGAGCCAGTCGCGAGGACGTGGCCAGTCTACTCAGCGAGGAGGATCCGATCGTCGCCAGGCCCCCCGCTGCGTTATCTGTGGCAGTCCTCATTACCCGCGGCAGTGTTCACGCAGCCGGAGCAGGTGCTTCTTGTGTGGCCAGGAGGCATTAGTCGGATGCCAAGGAGTCCATTAGCCGCGCCATCTGCGCGGCATCTCACCAGCATCGCAGGTCTCAGCCGGGGCATCTTTGGCATCACCAGGAGTACGGCCGCCGAGTTTTGCCAGCGGGAGAGGTAACGACAGGCCCGGAACGGGAGCATGTTACGGACAGCCTCAGACTGAGGAGGCGAGCAGCCATCTGGACAATGTCGGGCGCATGTATCATTTTACTGGATGGTTATTAGAGTTAGAGCTTGTTTCGATACCAGTGCATCGATTATTCAGGTTGATCGTGTTGCCGAACCTGCCATAACATCCCACTTGTATCTTGTTGCATACGGAGACGATCGTCTGTACCGACATCGTGTGGCACAGTCGGGAGTTTTGCCCCAGCCTGCTAGTTCGGGTTGGGATTGGATCATGACCATAGATTTGATAGCCTTTCCAGAAATGGGGATGTTTGACGTGGTGTTGGGCATGATTGGTTGACTAAGTACTACGCCATTGATTGCAAAGATCGGACTGCGTGATTTTTAGAGAGCAGGGCAGTACGGGAGGTTGTGGGTATCGAGATGCCAAGAGTTGCTGTTTGCCGATTGTACGATTAGCTCCTTCGAGACTTAGCAGTTGGAATTAGTAGAAGGTTGCGTGCCTACTTGGCCACGTTGTGGTTGGAGGTGTGGATGACGCCCCTGGATGTGAGGATATCCGTAGTGCGGGAGTTTGAGATGTCTTTCCACGGAGCTTCCAGCATGCCCCCTGAGAGGGAGATTGAGAGTTTGCTGGTAGACCTTATGTCCCGGGAACTACCCCGATCTAAAGGCCACCGATAGATGCCACGAGACCAGCAGATGAGAGGAATTAAGGCACAATTGCCCCACGAGGATCTTTCTGGATAAAGGGTTATGTGCGACGAGGTGTCAATTGGAGCACGTTTTGTTTGTGAAGAAGAAGGATGGTTATTCGTTATGCTGGAGTATCGTGAACTCAATAAAGTTACACGAATAAGAACAAGTAGTTCCATTGCGACGTATTGATAATTATATTGTAACTCCGAGGTCTAGTGTATTTTCAGATTGACTTGCAGTGGGTATCACAGCTTGAGTATCAAGACTGAGGATGTATCGAAGACGGCCTTTGAAACGTGATGACATTATTGAATTTGACCATTATGCCGTTGGTCATGCTTGACTAATGCCCAGGTAATTTTAATGGATATGATGAACGTGCTTTCAAGCTCTTATTTAGACGAGGTTCAAGTTGTGGTGTGTTTATCGACGACATTTGTGTATTCCGGCAGTGGCGGATAGAGGAGGAACACTGAGACTTGATACTTCAAGTTGCTTCGGCGGAAAAGAAGCTCTACGCAGTTGAAAAAGTGTGAATTTTGGTTAGAGAGGGTGGCGTTTTTTGGGCCTGTGATTTCAGGATCAGGCAAGCATCTGCCGTGGACCCGGGAAAATTGAAGATATCAAGGATTGGCGAGGCTGATACGAGGCTATGTGACCGAATACGGAGTTATTGTTTGGCGGTAATTACCGACGGTTCGTTCGACAAGGTATTTGCAAAATTATCTATCACTCGACGGACTACGCGATAAGGGGCCCAAGTTTATTTGGAATTGATGAAGTGTGAAAGGAGCTTCCAAGAGTTGAAGCATGAGATACGACTGCCCAGTCTTACCTCGCGACTGCGGAGACAGGGTATGTGATTTATAGTGATGCCTTCAGTTATATGGAGTGGGGCTGGTGTTTGATTTTGATGCAGGACGGGAAAGTGAGTCGCGTATGCATATCGACCTTTGACAGGATTTAGATTACGAAAGTATTCCTACCCCCCCTCACTCAATGACTTGAGGAAGATAATAACGAATAGGCGAAAAGTAACTGGTTGGCAGGCCGTAGTAGTTTGCATTGAAGCTTTGGCCGCAAATATTTAATATGCGTGAGCGGTGCGAGTATAAAGTATATAGGGTACAAAAGTCTTAAAGTATCTTTTTGAACTTAGAAGGAGTTTGACTTGATGGCAGCGCAGATGGTTAGAGTACTCAAGGATTATGAGTTGACTTATTCTTACACCGATCCGGCAGGCTGACGTGGTTGCAGATGCCTAGGTCCGGAATCGACTGAGACTTCAGCGATGTTTGTGGTTATCAAACGCCGTTGATTCGAGCCGATTTGAAGCCGGTTGGAGTTGGAGGTGGTAGGCTCCTGATACAGTTTGGACTTGCATGACTGTGGTGGTGCCAACCTAATTTTGGGAAAAGATTTAAAGAAAGCGAAGCTTCCGATGTGGAGTTGCAAAAAGATTAAAGTAAAATGGTTGAATGGTTGCCACGAGTGATCTGCATGTAGACGGTGATGGTGATGCGTTTCGCGGACGACTTTGTGCTACCGGAGGACTTGTGGTTAAAGAGGATATTCGTCAAGAGCAATCGAGCCGGTATGCATTTACTGGGGATGTACCAAAATGTACGAGGACTTGAAAGGTTGCCCTTTATTGGTGCCCGGGATGAAGAAGGATGTTGGTGAGTTTGTTACTAGATAGTTAAGCCTGCCCTAGGGTGAAGGACCTGGACACCGGAATACCTGCGTGGGAATTGCGAGAGCTACGGATTCCAGTGTGGAGAGTGGAAGAAAGGCGTAACATAGACTTTGTGATGGATGCCCTCGCTCGCAGGGCGGGCATGAGTATTTGGGTGATTGCTGATAGGTTGGACGAAAGGCCATTTCGACATTCCACATACTTGGCTAGTGTTGGTGAGAGGCTCGCAGGTTTATTTGGATGAGATTGTCGATTACACGGGTACTACTTCCTATAGTATCAGATCGATGACCCCCGCTTTTGTTGTATCCACGTGGTTGAGGAGAAATTACAGTACCTCCTGGGCGTAAGCGTTTGGATTCGAGTACAGTTTCCACCCTCAGAGTGACGGCATGTCGGCAGCGTTACTTACATACTTCAAGGAACATGGTTCGAGCCTCAGTGAACGATTTCCAGGAGAATGTCGCAGATTACGAAGATGGCAGAGTTTGATATAACAAAGTTATCAAGCAAGATCAAGGATGCCATTTCGAGATGTATAGACGGAAGTGTAGGTCGCCGCTTCATTGGACTGAATGTTGGCGACGGATGTGCTTTAGGCCCTAGAAGTGCTACTCCAAGGAAGCAGAGGGACAAGGTTTCGGCATTGTCGGAGCGATTGTTGACGGCCGCGCAGAGTATGGCAAGAAGTGAGTTTATGTGACACGGCCGGCGAGAGATTGGAGTTTCAGATTTGGTAGATCCGTCTTCTTGAAAGTCTCGCACTCAGGAATTAGAGATTTGGATCCCCGCCACGGCAATGTTCGACCCGCCGATTCATTGGACGTTTGAGTTTCTAGGAGCGAAGGCCAACATGGTAGCGTTACTAGACTTGCCCTACCGCGAACTATTAGGTCGTGCCAATGATATTTGGATCGATCCTTCGGAAGTACATCCACGACCGGCTAATGTATTGGATGTTACACCTATGCGGAGCTGCGGCGGGATTGAGGATTTTGGAAGCTTTGAGGAAGCAGCCTTGAGAATTTTGCTCGGGGTGAAAATTTGCGGACGAAAATTCCTAGTAAAGTGCTTTGAGCAACACGACGAGGCGCGAGGCATTGGGAGTTTCTGGAGAGCGCACTGCGGAGACCGCTATCCTCGTTTTCAGTTGGAGATTGACGTACTTTGTGTGTTTGAGTTTCCGCGGACGAATCTTTTTGGAGGGGTGAATGTAACACACTGGACCTTTGCAATTGCGAGGATTTCGGAGTTGATTACGCTTCTGGAGTTTTCCAGATTTTCTGCGGTGGGTCGTTGACTGCTGTTATCCGACCTTACGGCACGCTGTCGCCGAGAAGTGTCAGGTAAAGTCTTGCCAACAAATCTGAAAAAAGGGATTGGCTGATCTACGATTAGTTCTGGGCAGGCTTGTCCGGTACAAGATTCATGGTTGTACGTGTATAGCACCGGAGCTATTGTACGCGTACAGGCCGCAAGGAGCCCAGCAACGAGCCTGGGTTGGATTTCGATGGACTATGCTACCGGTAAAGGCAGAGTGTACGGTACAAGGCGCGCAGATCTCGCCACAGTTCAAACTGCAGGGTGTTTTTTCTTTTGTGCAATTTATTAGACCCCCCCGCCTAGGAGCATTCCCTGAGCTGAGAACTCTAACGCAAAGGCCACCTGGGATTTGAAGGTTAGGGAGTTCCTCTTGGCTGTCTTGGATGATTTGGTCCTCTTTTGGATTTATTTCTTGATTAATTACTCTTTTTTTTCCTTTCGGTGCTATTTCACATGTTGAAGCCAAGAGCTTGGAATTTGGGCTTGTTGAGGGAAGAACTTGGGATTTAGCTTTTAGAGCTTGACTTAAATGCTATGGCCAAAGAGGAATCCACTTGTTCTTTCCTCTAATAGATTTTATAGAGAATTTTGTGCTGATGAAACTAGATTGAGAATTTTAGGTTTATTTTCGGGCATTTTGATTTTAGTTTTGGGCCTGATTGATTGGATTAGAACTTCCTCTTGGATGATTGATAAGGATTCTAGTCCCCTTTGGGAGCCTTAGGAGGGATTTCTTCTTGTGAGGTGTAGTTTTGCCTTTTGCCTTTATGTTAATGTATGAGTTTCGTTTAGTTTCATTTGAAAAAAAAGGGTGACCCAATTTTTTGATTGTTCCTATGGGGCCAGGAGCTTGTGAGAAACCTGCCGTTCGGCGAACGAAAGTTTTCGATTTTGGTGGTATTGACTAGCCTATGTAGGGAGAATTCTATATTCTTGGGTTATGCTTATGAAGTGATTTATTCGTGCCATTCCATGCTAGATATATTTATGTGATTTTGTAGATGTAACATGCCTCGTTTGGTGTTATATGAATTTTGAACCTCTATATGTAGAGAAACAAACATACCTAACTTAGCTATGTTCCGAGCATTGCCTGTCGAGGATTTAAGCTCAGTTTTTATATATGAAAATGAGAGTTGATCGCATTTAAACAATAAGATTTAATTGAGACATGAGAGAGGATAACAACATTGCCATATAGTGCAACCGAATTGGAATTATCATGTAATTAGAGATGCTAATGTCATCAACGGCATTGGCTCAGGGAACATGCTAGTGACCTAGTGGAATAGGGCCATGAGGGATTTGGAATTACTGTTTGAACAATCAAATTGCCTAGTGTCATCTAAGGGCAATAGGTATGCAATGTGAAATTGAACTTCACATTGTGACTTAAACAGATCTTCGGGATGCTGAGTGACCTTACCATTGTAGAGACATGAGGATTGGATACTTGAAGACTTGGATATGCTTGACCTTGACCTTTGTGCTCTTCGTTAAATGCCTTGTGAGGTCGACTCATACAGCCGGCATCGGAGTAGCCTACGCGACTATGTTCGCCGTGCGGTATCGAGAACCTACGGGTCGGGAGGGATAGACTCTTCTAGAGTGGGAATGTTGGGGCTACCACCGACACTTAGGCGGCACAAGCTGGATTACAATATGTAGATCCTAAAACATGTTTGATTAATGACATTGAACCGGGAATGGATAATCACTACTAGATAGGTTTAGTAGTTGAATTACATTTATATGCTTTTAGCATAGTATTGAGACATGTAGTATACTTGATAGTCTTTTATTGCATCAAAGCATACTTGGTTGTCATGACAGAACTTATGCATCATGTATTGATAAAGGTTAGTGACATTTAATTATTGCCATTGGACATATTATTATGATATCGTAGATGTGCATCACCATGACATCGTGTATACTTGAGTTTAGTAATTTAGCATTTTAATTATGCTTTCATATCGCAGTCATTATTGCTATTATTATTGTACTTACCCTTTTTCTTTTGGGGCCTAGTGGTGCTTAGAGCTGAGGTCAGTAATTGCCCACTGGAAACTATAAATTATAGTTCTCACGCCCTCTTTTTCTCGATGCTTTTCAGAGCCTTCCGCGCAGGGTGAGGCTAGGGATCGCGGGAAGGGAGTTGCTTCGAGCTAGCTTCCTTCGAGGACGAGTTGCTAGGTGGTCTACCTCTCGATATTTACTTTTTGGCGAGAGGTTGAGAGTTTTGCCAGTGTATAGAGACCACCATTTTTGTATTAGAGACAGATATTGTACTACTTATGGTTTCTTTTATTGTCTAGCTTTATTTCTATACTTTGGTGTAGATGATAGAACTTTACTCGCTCTGATATCATTAGTTGTTAGTTATTTCACTTCTTTTATTTGTTCTATCTCGTGCTTTACTTCCGCTTTTGTCGTAGACGCCTTATATGTGTAGACATATGGCGGGTCTGGGCACGCTACCGGGAGGGCCTTCGCCGGTCCCGGGGCGTGACAAATTCTGTCTGGGGTCACGCTCATAGAATTCAAACTCATGATCTGCGCTTACTCTACCATACCTTCTTATTAGGGATAATTGCCTATATACCTCTCGTACGTTTGAAAATATTCGATTTATTTTTTTTTCTTTTTTTTTTCTAAAATACCGCTCATATGTTTCACCGTTATTGCAAAATACCTCCGCAGTTATCTCCTATTAAGTTAACTTGGGTTAAACATGAGTTAAATATCTACTGTACAGTTAAAAAAAATTAAAATACTAATTTTGCCCTTAACTTAAGAGCAAATAAGAAAGTAGTTTAAAAAAATTAAAATACCAATTTTGCCCTTAACTTAAGAGCAAATAAGAAAGGCTGGTGACGGTAGAGGGGTATAGGCTTTATTTGGGATTGCGGGGTGATTGCGTTACGTGCGGTGAGAAATGACGATGGGAAAATACCATGTTTATTTCCATACATAATATTGCGTTCTGCATATCGCGATGAGTCGGTTATGATATATTTTCTGCGATGCCACCGGAGAATGCAGAAGCATATCCTTATATGCTTTTTTCTCAACTCCATTTTATCTAATAGCGTTAGATAGACATCAATACCAAACTAAGCCATATTGAAAAAGATCAAAAGTCAAAATACTTTTTGTACCCCTGACTTTAAGGGCAAATAAGAAAGACAGTGATGGTGGAAGGGTATATTTTAAAGCGCAAAATAGTACTTTTACAGAGATAATAGAGTTAATTAACAGCTTTTAACTCTAGGGGTATATTAGAAATACGTTGGAACGTAAAAAGGGTATTTTCAATATTAACCTTCTAAGAGGGGTAAATCAAAAAGTCTGAAATTTTTTAGGGGTATAAAAGCAATTGCCCTTTATTATTATTACTATTGAGATACCATACAATAAGGGATAATATCTAATATACCTTTCAAATCTCAATAAATATTTAAAATATTTTTGATTGACCAAAATTTTTTTATTGATTTTTAAAAATATCTTTTACATATTTTTTGATATTTCAGAATAAATTTAAAATTTTGAATAGTGTTCCGGATAATGAAGCAAAAGCCCCCATCAATAAGTTGGTTTAATTTAGTATATACTATTGAGGGTCCAAATGAGTCCAAAAAACAACACCGGAGGAGGCCAAAGGAAGACACCTCAAAATTAACTAACACTTTCTGTTTTCAAAGAAAAGAAAACTTTGTGGCATCCTAATATATTTATTGCTTTACATATAAAATAGAAATATAATCATTTTTTATATTAAAATTTATTAGCTATAAGCCAAAAAAAAACTATGCTTCTATTTGTTAAATATAAAAATATATAAACACCATTGTTTAACGGTTTAAGTTTTTAGACAGTCCCTAGAGCAAGTGGCAAAGGATTTGTTGGTTGGTAACCGAGACCCAAGTTCGGATCCTAATTGATTCACATTTCCAGCTAAGTTTATTTCTAAATGAAATAAACAAAGCGGGTAGCGTGCTATCTATCTCTCAAAAAAAAAAAAAAAGTTTTTAGAATACAGATGTTGTTTCACATGAGGTCTTGAGTTCGAGTCGCGTCAGGCTCCAAGCTAGCATTATTAATTTTCTCTCATTTAATTTAAGTAGTTTTTGTTTCACACCATTCGAGGAGGAAGTCTATAATGTCACACTTGCACCGCATCATCAGTAAAACAGCCAATCATATCTCTCTTTTTAAAAGAAAAGTGCAATAAAATATTTTTCTATTAATTATGATGGAACGGATAAATGCAAGAGGGACAATTCTATTAATTGAAAATACCATATCAGCAATATAACTGGTGCATTCTAAAATTTTTCCAGTTCCAGGTCCCACACACAATTTGGATTGTCCCACAAGCCAATTTGTACTAAGTCTAAAGGGTGGCCACATGCATGCTGAGGTCGCCCTTCTTAATTAATTAATGAAATAGCCAACCAAGTGTTATTATTTTGGAAAAGTCTACCTGTACAACTCAACTTGAGTTGTACATCCTACAACCCTGGATCCAACGGCTGAAAATTATTGTCTTTTGAGACAATAAAAAAAACAGTGTTAACCTCACATCCCATATTGTTTCCCTCACTCTTTCCCTCTTGTTTGAGTTGTGTTGCCTGCGAGCTAGAGAGAGAGAGAGAGAGAGAGAGAGAAGAGAGCTCGAGCGTGAGGGGCGAGGGCGCGCGCGAGAGAGAGAGAGAGAGAGGATAGCGCGAGAGCAAGAGAGAGGCGAGGGAGCGAGAGAGAGGCGAGGGAGTGAGAGAGCGAGAGAGAGGCGAGGGAGCGAGAGAGAGCGAGAAACAAAGAGCTGTGCGGGCTAGGTTATTTTCGCAAAAAAATAAAATGGGGGTGACATTACCAGCTACTGTGCTAGTAGGTTAATATCAGCCCTTGGATCATACAGTTGTAGGATATACAACTCATATAGAGTTGTACCACCAACACTACTATTATTTTAGGTCAATTTGCATGAAAATTCCACTAGTTTTGAAATTTTGTAAAAGAAGTCCATCTTTTTGAATTTTACAAATTCGGTCCGATATTTTAAGAAGATGACTAAATTATCTCTCTTTAAAAAAGATGACCAAATTATCTCTCTTTCTTCAAAACATATAAAAAATACATGTATTAAATGTCTTGGAAAATATAACTAACAAGTCATTATTATAGTTACCCTTCTCTTGAAAAATAAAATTCTTATCTAACATATAAATAAAAAATTTTAAATAATAAAAAAGAAAGAATATAATACTTCTTAAATAGTGCAATATATATTCACTCAAATAGCGCAATATTTTCTTCCAAATAATGCAATATATATATATATCATTCATTCACATATTGCATTAATTTTATACTAAAATGCAAATAATAGAATATATTACGGCAAATAGTATAATATATTATAATATATTATAAAAATCATGCATTATATTTATAAATAGTGCATATGTTGTACTATTTGTACAAAAGTTTACACTATTTGTGTACAGGTTGACTATTATAAAAAAATATTACACTATTTAGATGAAATATTGCACTCTTTCTTTTCAAAAAATTAAATTACTTTGTATGTTAAATAAAGTATCAAATTTCGTAAATTGGACAACTGCTAAGATATAATTACATATACTTTTCTCAAGAAATAAGAATTCTCATTTAAGACAAATAAAAAAAAAAAAAGTATAATTAATCAGATAAAAGACTGCAATATCCTCTCAAATAGTGTAATATTTATATAAATAGTGCAACATATGCACCGTTTATACATATATAACATAATTTTTATACCAAATTATGAATAATATAGTATATTACGCGCAAATAGTATAATATATTATAATATATTATATAAGTCATGTAATATGTGTATAAATGATGCATACATTGCACTATTTGTAAAAATATTTACACTATTAATGTAAAAGTTGCATTATTATGAAAGAATATTGCACCATTTAGATGGTAAATTGCATTTTTTTCTTTTTAAAAATTAAATTATATTGTATATTAAATAAAATGTCAATTTTTTTTTGAAAGGAGAACTGTTAAGTCATAATTGCTTGTACCTTTCTCAAGAGACAAGAATTTTCATTTCAAACAAAATAAAAAAATAAAGTATAATTAATAAAATGAAAGAGTGAAACATCTTTTCAAATAGTACAACATTCCCTTCAAGTAGTGCAATATTTGTACAAATAGTAGAATACATGTACGATTTATACACATATTGTATGATTTTTATACTAAATTACTAATAATATAGTATATTAGGCGCAAATGGTATAATATTTTATAATATATTATAAAAATTATAAAATATGAGTATAAATTGCATATGTGTTACACTATTTGTACAAATATTTACACTTTTGTGTAAACGTTGCACTATTATGAAAGATGTTATATCATTTATATGGTATACTAAAAATTAAATTATACTGTATATTAAATAAAGTGTTAAATTTCTTGAAAAGAATAACTGCTAAGTCAAAATTTATCACACCTCAATAATCCCACATCAGATAGAAATGGGGATGTGATTGGATATATAAGAGACATCGCCTGGTGATCTTGGGCTGTGTGTGTGATTGGACTGACGAGGATATCGGGGGGAGTCTATCACACCCCAATGATCCCACATCGAATAGGAATGTGGATGTGATTGGGTATATAAGAGACTTAGACACTAGTAGCTGGGCCCAACGAATTATTACTGAAAGAGTGCAACATTATCTTCCAAATAGTGCAATATTTGTACAAATAGTACAACATATACATCGTTTATATACATATTGCATGATTTTTATACTAAATTACGAATAATATAGTACTATATTACACATAAATAATATAATATATTAAAAAATTATAAAAATCATGCAATATTTGTATAAACGGTGCATGCATTATTTGTACAAATATTTACATTATTTGTACAAATATTTACATTATTTGTACAAACGTTACACTACTATGAAAGAATATTTGCATCATTTTGATGGTATATTGTACTTTTTCTTTTTAAAAATTAAATTGCATTGTATATTAAATAAGATGTTAATTTTTTTAGAAAGGCCCTGCTAAGTCATAATTGCTTGTACCTTTCTCGAGAGATGAAAATGCTCATTTAAGACAAAATAAAAAAATAAAGTATAATTAATAAAATGAAAGAGTGCAACATTCTCTCAAATAATACAATATTCTTCTCCAAATAGTACAATATTAGTATAAATAGGACAGCATATGCACATTTTATGCACATATTGCATAATTTTTATAATATATTATTATAATATTTGCTTGAAATAAACTATATCATTCGTAATTTACTATAAAAATTATACAATATGTACATATATGATGCATATATTATACTATTTATACAAATATTATACTATTTGAAAGAAAATGTAGACTATTTGAGAGGATATTGTACTATTTAAGGAGTATTGCATTTTTTTAATTATTTAAAATTTTTTATTTATATGCTAGATAAGAATTTCATTTCTCAAGAGAAAGGTGCCTATAATAATAACTTATCAGTTGTATTTTTTAAGATATTTAATGCATGTACCTTTTATACATTTTAAAAGAGGGTTAGTTTGGTCATCTTTTTAAAAAATTGGAGCAAATCTGTAAAATTCAAAAAGGCAATCTAGTTTTGTAAAATCTCAAAATAAGTGAACTTTTTATGCAAATTGGACTTACAATTATTATTATAATAATAAGAGGGTAAAAATATGTATGTTAGCTTGTCTCAGCAACGAAATCTTTTAAAATTGATAAAAACATGTAGAATTTATTTAAACTATAGCCTATTTTGATTTGACTATCTCAGCTTTTAAAATTTTGACTCTACTATCTAACCTTGTTATTTATTTGATTTGAATTGGCCAATAGCACGTTGACTTTAATATTTAAACAAATTTCTTACTTTAATAAATTTATAGCTGTGAAAATACATAAAGTATACTAACTAAGTTTGTAAAGATAAATAGAGTTCAAATTTGAAGTCAAAATGCCGGTAATCGGCTCAAATCAAACAAATTGAAAAGTTAGATAATAAAATTAAAAATTTTAAAACATGAGATAGCCAAATCAAAATGGTCCTTAATTTGAAATTTTAATTTTACTGGTTTAATTTCTAACTATTTAATAGATTATGTGATATAATATGTGTACGCTTTATTTTTATCTTATTGAAATTAAATTAGAAATTTAAAACGAACTGTGATTTCGAATTTTGTAAGCTCTATTTAGTATTGCAGGAAATAAAAGAATATTTTAATTATTTGCTTTCGTAAAAAATCATGATGTCAAGTAAATCATAATAATTCGGTTACAATAAAACTTTTATAACTTCACTAGACGAGACGAATTAGAAGCATTTTTCTCTATGATTTTGCCTCAACTCCTTTTTAATCTAATAGTATTAAATAGCACTTTGCAGCAAAATTTTTATTTACTATATAAATAATCCAAGCTAAGTATTGCATTGGCAACATAAAAAGAGGGAGTAATTGTAAGGTATTGACTCCTCGATGTATTATACCAACTTTGGTCAAAATGATCGAAGTATGGAGAAGGGGACGGTTAGACATAATTCACATGCTGTCTCGAAGGCTTCGGAGTTGTTAGAAGTGATGTTTGACAGTATTTGACTGTTTTCAACACTATTCGGCATAAAAACAGACTCAAACAATGTTAAACTGCAGATCTTGTGTTGAGTATCAGTACTGGAACTCGGTACCAGAACCCAATACAAGTTCAGAAAAGCTAGCTCTCGGATTTTGCGAAATTAGGCCTAGGGTACAGGTACTAGAAGTCCGTGTACCAGTACTGGAGGTTGCGTACCGGTACTCAATAGATGACCTAAAAATCCAACATTCAGGTTGAGGTACCAAGTTGGGGGTACCTGTAAGGACTGAGATTTTTGACAGTGCTACTAAACTCTCTGTTGATGATGTTTATGTGTGTAATTTAATTACATAAGCACTCGTCAAGTTTCGGGCGAAAATGAGCTAAAATGGAGAAGATACGCGACTTTTAGTTTTCACTTAAGTGAATAGTAACTCCGGTTTTCCGGAGAAGCCACGGAGTAGAGTTGGCTTCTGGCGCGTATCGGACTCCGTTCATATCAGTCCAATAGCTCGTTTCGACCGGTTCAGCTGTTTTGGAACCAATGGCACTGACGGAATTGGATTTGGATGCACAGATTTCGAGAAAAAGGGGTTTAATGGTTTTAGCATATAGTCGTCTATATGCGGGTTTTGGTGGAACCTTGGAGGGATGGTTTTGTCGCAAATCGGAAACCTTTTCGGGCGAAACGAAATGCTAGATTCGATGCCTCTGTCGTGCTGATCGCGCTGGTGCGATCCGATCGGAAATCTGACGGACGGATCTTCGGGAATCGCGAAAAGTCCGCGAAGGGGCTGATTTGAGAAATCGGATCATTCGCGAAAAGGCCCTATATTTTATGCATCGAATTGCGAGTCTTCGAACTCAGAGGGACTATCGCGCATTGTGCGACTGCTGGTTGAGAGCTGGGATTAAATAGATTCCTTTCGAGGGGGTTTTCCGCGAGTTTTCCACACCTTTATATAGGTGGATCTAGGGTTTTCTTGGACCAAACCCTAACCCTAGAACCCCCCAGCTGACCCCAGCCGCCCCTGCCATCCCAGCACCTCCCTGCCCTGCCCGTGCTCGCGTTCCGGCCGCCGCCGAGCAGCCCCGGCCGCCGGAAACAGCCTGCAGCCAACATTCCTCCTCTCTTGGACCACCTCACCACCGGCTTAAGCTTGGTCCTTGGAGAGGCCTGTTAGCCAGAGCACCACCTTCCCCTGGTCGAGATCTTCCTCCGGCGCCCTCCCCCGCCGGCCCCGGCCACCCCCGAGCGTCGCCGGAGCCGCCGGAAGAGGCTGCAGCCAGCCGGGTCTGCCCAGACCCGAGCCAGGCCGAGCTCAGGTTGCGGGCCTTGGGACCGCACTTCCCCTGCGGCCAAGCCCCCCTGTCGACCCCGGCGACCTCCAGCAACCCGGCGCGCGCGTCCCCGGCCGTCCCCGCGCCCCGCCGGCCGCCGCCAAGGTCTCCCGCCGCCGCTCGGGTCCTGTGCGGGCCGACCTTGGAGCCGCGCCACTCCCGAGCGCCGCCGTTGCCCTCTGAGGTGAGCACCACCTCCCCCTTGGTCTCCGGCACCGGATCATCGCCGCCCCGACCTCCCCCGGTCGCCGCCTCGCCGCCGGCAAGCTCCAACCCGAGAGGAAGTGTGCGGGCCCGATCTCCGCCGCCGCGCCACCGGCTGCTGCCCGCCGCCGGCCAGCACCTCCCCCGGACCTCCCCGACCTTCTGCTCCCATCACCGGCCGGAGCGCCCGCCGCCCGATCGCCGGCGGCCATCCCTAGCTCCCACAGCTCCGGTGAGTAGTTTACTTTGGTTCCAGCACTGCTGTTTTGCGTTCCGGTCACTTTTTCGGTGATCCGATGACTCCCTAGCACCTCGGGAGGTGAGCACGGTGATCGTGGGCTCGTGCTGAACACGATGCTCACCTCCATTTAGGTTAACGGTGCCCTGGTTAGTGAGTAATGTGCGATCTTCGCGCTGTGCGCACTATTTCGCTGAGGTTCGCGTCGCTCGTGCGCGCGTGGTTGCTGCCGGCAGTGCTCCGAAAGGTGAGCACGGCCTCCGGCATGCTGAAACCTTGCAGCAAGTGCGATGGCAACCTCCGTAGATCCCTGGTTTGCTGGTACGACCCATTAGAGCCATGAAATCACATAAAATAATGTGATTTCATGGGCCATTAGGGATCCTTTTGCGTTTCGCTTCGTTGTGGCTGCTGTTGGCAGCAGGTTTAGGCTTAAGATAACCTTTGGACTGATCGTCCAAGGCCCTAAGCCCTTGCGGAAATCTATCTGTCATTTCCGGAGCGTTTTTCGGTGAAATTCGCCGATAGAACGCGCGTTCGACTCGGAATTCATCCGACGGTGCCTCGTGTTTGATTGTAGCGTCGCTGAGCCTTGTTGGCTGGTCACCCGCGTCTTCTCAAGGGTTCGGAAACGACGGGTGAGCGACGGTGGAGAGTCGGTACGGTTTCCGGGACTTCCGGCTGGTTCGGTAGTTGCGTTTGAGAAACCGATTTCCGAGGGGTTATGATTTTGGGATTTGTGTGAGAATGGTCGTGTTATTGTGTTTGTGGGTTAGACTCTAACCCGGTGGACCCTTCGTAGGTCCGGTCGCT
>NC_033640.1:3157081-3160134 GCF_001540865.1 Ananas comosus
GGGGAGAGAGGATAAGAGGTCATCGGGGGAGCAAACCTTGGAAAGCCCTACTGAGGTGTGGGTGGCTGCTCAAACCATTTGAACCTTCTCTCTATGCCTACATGTGTCATTGTTCATTGAGGCATAAGATACAGTATATACTTGTTGTCAATGTCATTTAGGGTAAAAGTGATGATGACGTAAAAATAATAATGCGCATGATGTGTCGATACAATGTAGAGAGAGAATTTAAACTAATGTCATAACTCCGAAAGACCCTATTGTAGCATAGTAGAAAAGTGGAGCACCCACAGGACAGGAGAGAACGAGAGTGAGCAACTATACTATAGATCGACGTGCATTGTGAATAAGTATAAAGATTAATGAAAGTGACAGCTAGAGGGATAGGTAGTGAGGTCAAAGAACTCAATGTATATGTATAAGAATGACGAAAAATGCAAGTGCTGTTAAATTAATTGTGTAGATGGGCAGGTAAAGGAACATTTGAATGTTAGAGGTAGCAAAAGTAAAGAATGCGAGAGAACGAAATATTGGTAGACGAAAAAGAATGCTAAAGGTATAGGCAAGAGTAAGAAATGTAAAAAATTGATGCATGAGTTTTGCAACAAAGTGATAAGAACACTAGACGCTAATATGAGAATCGACTCGATTGAACTTATAAATCTCTGATTAAGGGATATTGGATCATAACTTGCTATGAGTTTCCGTGCTCGAGCGGTCGCGTCCGCGGCACGCCCGCGGTGCGAGGTGCCGCGGGCGGAGGTTTATGCATCACGGGGAGGTTGGAGTAAAGCGAGAGGACCGTTCTAGCGGTGAGTCCTCGCGAGATGACTGTAATAGTGAAAGTAAGTAATGTGAGAAACCGGCGCCATGGTTAGCCTCTGATACTTAAAGAATTAAGAAAAAACAAATGTAGGCAAAGAAGAACAAAAACAAAAGTATACTATAAAAAGAACAAAGAATTTCAGATATCTGTATTGTATTTAATTGTTGACATGACTTCTTGGTGCTTATGATCAGGGCATATTACATCCATGTTATCGAGATTGGTTACTCTATGCATGGTTTATTCTTTCATATTATGGTTGCGTGAGTTGAGTCCTAGTGAAAGTCGGTGATGTAGTGGCGCCGAACCCACTGAACGTTTTTGTAGTTCCACGGCTACACTATTTCTGCAGGCAGAGCCGACGAAAGGCGATCCGACGAGCGATCCGGAAGGTAAAGTATAATCTGCGCTTGCTGCGTTGGAGTGGTGTTTGTGCCGCGTGTGGTTGTGTGTGCCTTAGCAGAGCCACCAGAGTTGGATTGGTTTCACATTTTCGTAAGTACGTACCCGTGTTCATCCTTTTGTTATTTTGATGACCTAGTAATCGTAAAGAAAAGAATGTAATGTGTATTTTGAGGTAAATGTGATGTAAGAAAGAAATGATGAAATGACATGTAAGGAATCCGAAAAATTACAAGTTGGATGTATGTATATGATCTAAATTGAATCATAGTATTTATAAATGTTTAGTCTTCCTTTCTTTCACTAATGGCTATTGCTTACTTTCGTGTAAGCCGTTTGTGTATGTTTCCGCTAGTGCATTTCTTGTTTGAATTTGTACATGTGATGAGCCTTGGGCGGACAGAGAAAACTCTGTCCGTTCGGCGTCTGTTTGACGTGCTCGGGTCGGGCCAAATTGGTATCGGTCCCGGGGCGTGACACGGTCCCTCTGATCAAGGACCGGTCCCCGACCCCTGAGTTTTTCAGAAACTTAAGTTTGAATAAATAAAAAGGAAACCAAGTCTTCTAAACATCTTTTAACAATGAAAACTTCACCACAAATTATTTATAATCATACCTGAGATCTCAAGGGTCTTTGATCATAAAAACTTCAATTCTTTTCGTCAATCTTCATCTTCTAATTCTTCGAGACTCCGTCCAAACCTTTATGAAATTCGCCAACTTATAAAATCCTTAACAATTGAGACAAGAATGACCTAGAGAGCGGCATGAGTAAATAGGTAGAAAACCTATTATGACAATGGCATTGTGACAAGTGGCTATGAATCCTCAAGTTGAGTATTGGATCTATACTCACGATAAGTCTTGGCTTGAGGGAGGTAGCTCCCCCTCAAGCGGTGTGCTCCGGAGTAGGTCACCACGGGGATAGTGGCCCCGAAGGACGATCCCTCGAGTGGAAGTGCTCGAAGCCTTCTCGATCAAAAGGGATTTTGGGTTGTGAGTCATTGGGGTTAACAAAGTTAACCGGTAAGATTGGGTCAAAGCCAAGTATGTAAGGTATCGGACTTCTAAAACTATGAAGTTACGGTTTACATGCGGCTAGAAAGTCATTTGAATGGTTCCGGTGAAGTTCGGTGAAGCTCGAAAGCGTTCGGGCACTTCGGTGCGCATAGGCGCGAAAACGAGACCCGAAAGGCTATGTTGGGCCGTGAGCTAAATCCGGCATTAGCGTGGGTGAAAATATGATGAAAATACACTCGAGAACATGTTTGGAGAGTCTCATTTCGATTTGAGACGAATCGGAGGTCAAACGAGCGAAAACGAGCGAAAACGGAGTGAAAAAGGATAAAGGCTGAAAATGCTGAAAAATTGGCTAAGTATGGAATCCTGGCCTTTCGGGGACCGGTCTCTCACCGCAAGGACCGGTCTCAGAACCCCGAAAATGCCCAGTTTGGGCTGATGGCAATGTTGTAAATTGGGGGAAGTTGGCTAATGTATGGGGCTCTTTCTTCTTCCCTCTTTTACACTACACACACACACATAATGTTTGAGAGAGGAACTCCTCCCTCTCTCTAGAATGCTCTCTCCCTCTCTCTAGAAGTGGATCAAAAGGAGGAGAGATTGGTGGAGAAGGAGACAAGGAGATGGAGCTTCATCCTCTTTATCTTCTTCCTTGAGTTTGAAGCTTAGATGAGGTAAGCTTCTTGAAGCTCTAATGGTAGATCTTCATGGCTATGGTTATATGCTCTAAGAATGGATTTAGTGGAACCCATTGATGCTAAATAGATGGTTTATGCTTGATTCATGAGATGAATTGGAGTATTTT
>NC_033640.1:3162704-3214032 GCF_001540865.1 Ananas comosus
CTCCTCCCTTGGGTGGCCGTACCCACTGGGAACCATGGAGTTGGTTCTCACCCCACGTTGTTTTGGGGTGTTACAGGTTCGCACGTGAGCGGCGCGGCGGCGCGAGGCAAGGGCGTAGCTCCATAGATAGCGCCCTATCCCAGAGACCAGAGATAGCGGTACCCCGAGTCGGCATAGCCTAGGGGTAGAGGAAAATGGAAAGAAAATAATGTATCAAACCTGTAATATTAATTGTAATAACTTAATTGCATTCGGAGGTTGTATGTAATGAAAAATGTAAAATGTTTGAATGTGAATGCTTGTAATAACATAGGATGTGTTATGTTTTTGATACCTCCCACTATGCAATCTTGATTGATATCTGTTCCTGGTTGGAACCCTTGTAACGTTCATTGTATTGATTGCGACGCCTAGGACGTACAGGGGAAAACTCTGTCCGTTCGGCGGTCTGTCGACGCGCCCGAACTCGGCCAAATAGGCGGGGCTCGGGGCGTGACAAAGTAAGAGTTACTTTTCAAAGAATAAACGCACTACAATATAATTGACTCGAGACCGAGTGTCACGCCCCGGGACCGATACCTTTTGGCCCGACCCGAGCACGTCAAACAGACGCCGAACGGACAGAGTTTTCCCTATCCGCCCAAGGCTCCTCACATGTACATTTCATCAATAGAGAAAAGCACTAGCGGAAACATACACAAACGGCTTACACGAGGGTAAGCAATAGCCACGAGTGAAAGAAAAAGGAAACTAAACATTCACTTGTACTATGATTCATTTTTGATCATATACATTGCATTCATCTTGTTCATTTTCGAATTCCTTACATTTCATTTCATCATTTCTTTCTTACATCACATTTACCTCAAAATACACATTACATTCTTTTCTTTACATCATTTACTATCATGTATAAAAGATGATCATAGGGTACTTTACTACAAAATGAAACCCAACTTTGGTGGCCTCTGACTAAGGCGCGATACCTTTACCTCGGTCGCTCGCCGGCTCGCTCGGTCCCGGCTCTGTGGAAATAGTGGGGTGAGAACTACAACAAAGTTCCCAGTGGGTTCGGCCTCAACATCACCGACTTTCCCACTAGGGCTAACTCAGGCATAATAGAAAGAATAAGCTGCATATAGTAACCAATCTATACATGATGCTAATATGCCTGAACAATAAAGCAGAAATATGCTCAACATTAAATAAATACAGATTATGCAAATTCTTTGTTCTTTTCATGTTACTCTTTGTTCTTTGATCTTTGCTCTTTGTTCTTTATTCTTTATTCTTTAATCTCAAGGCTAACTCGGGGGTTTCGCCACATTAACTTGCTTCACATTAAGTCCATCATCGCAGGAACTCACCAGCTAGGACCGTCCTTACGGGTTTACTCCAACCCGGATGCATAACTCCGGAGCGCATCGCCCGAGGGGGAGCGACCGCCCTCGAGCACGGAACTCATAGCAAGTATGATCATATCCTTAACTCAAAGGATTTTATAAGTTCAATCTTGACTTTACACGAGCTCTAGTGTTCTTTCATCACTTTTTGTTGCAAACTCATGCGAACACATTCTTTACAATTGTTTATTTTTGGCTACCTCTAGCACTTCATGTTCTTTACTTCCCACATTACTTTAACTTTAAGCATTGTCATTTTCATCATTCTTTACATTACATTGGTTCTTTACCTCACACTATCTCTAGTGTCATTTCACGTTAACTTTATCGAATGTCGCTCAATCTATGTCATTGTGTCACTCTGTTCTTTTGCTCACTTTGGGTGCTCACTTTTCTCTCATGCATACACATAGGATTTTCGACGTTTACATAGTTCTCATTCATCATATTATACAAATTGTACTCACAATCATGCATCATTACATTTTCATCATTACTTTACCCTAAAATGTATGCAACAATATATATACATGCTCAAACGAATGACACATTAGGCATAGAGAGAAGTTCAATGAGTTTGAGAAGCACCACCCACCTTGTAGGTCTATTTAGGTGCTCTGACGATTTTCTTGAGATTTATAGGCTCCTCTGTAAGGTATCGAAAATTCGACGAAAACGGCTAACTTTGGCACAATGGACCAAAGTGAGCAAGCGAATGTTTGGACAAGTTCCACTCGGTATTTCAGCATGTTTGGAAGAGTAAAAATGAGTTCCAAAAGTGTTGGAATAGTTTTAGCGTTGTTGGACGCGAAAAGAAATCGAAACAGATCGAAAAAAACAGCATTCTGGCGCTGTTGTACCGGTACAAGGTTGATGCTGTACCGGTACAACCATCGCGGAACAGTGCCTGATGGCTGTACCGGTACAAGGGCCTTGTACCGGTACAAAACCCGCGCGACCGAGCAACCCGAGCCTCGGGTTTGCTCTCTGTTTCGCTGTTACGCAGGGCTTGTACCGGTACAAGACCCCGTGTACCGGTACAAGGGCGCGGCAGCAGCGGGTTAAGTTGCAAAATCTGTTAAAAGGAGGGCTTGTTAGCATCTTGTTACAATAGAGGACTTATTCCTCTCACTCTCAGCTCTCTCCCCTCTCATTCTCACAGCCTTTCTCTCTCTCTAGCTCCCTCCCTCTCTCTAACCGGTTGAAGGAGAAAAAGAAGGAGAAGAAGAAAAGAGGAAGAAAAAAGAAGAAGAGAAGGAGAGAAAGAAAGGAGAAGATCAAGGAGAAGATCAAGAAGCTTTTCTCCCTCCTCTCCATCAAGCTAAAGTTTATTTTGGAGCAAACCCTAGAGGTAAGCTCTAACCCTAGTTTTGGATTTCTAGGATTTGATGGGTTTTTGTTGCTTTTAGTGGTTCAAATGGAACCTTTTGGGTTTAGAGATAAGGGATTTAGCTCACAATGAAGCTAGAAACCATTGCTTCCCATGGTTGCTAAACCTAGGGCTTGATTTTGGAGATTTTGAAAATATTAGGGTTTGATCTCTTTTGAGGGGTTAGATACCTAATTTCTATACTTATAAACGCATAGGCGAAGACGGTTCGTCGATCCGACGAGTGAGCGCGAAGATATCGCCATTTGAGGAGCTCTAGGGTTGAAGCTAACCCAACGAAAATTAAGCGGCGACAAGACTAGTACGAGAACGCGTCTCAGAGTGTTTGCGGCATCACCTAAGGTGGGGGAGTGCCATCCCGAAGTCATCGGGCTACCTTTTATGTCTAAGTTCCAAAAATTGATCTAAAGCATATTGTGCATGTTCATATAGGGTTAGAGATGGCTGATAGTTGCTATGTTGCATGCTAGTAGAAATGTTGCTTGATTGGTGGTTCATAATCTAGTATGCTTGACAAATGATATGATGAAAAGTTTAACCCTATATGAGACGATTAATGTTAATGTTGCTAAAGAACTGATATGATGAAACTAGTGTTGATAATGAGTCTAAATGACGAGTGGCATCTAATTTAGAAAACAATGACAAGTGGCATCTAGTGATAGAAAACTATGATGAGTGGCAATTCATATGTGTCAACCTATGATATGGAAACCTTAGTGTAGTGAAATACTATGTGATTAGGTACAAGAGCATTGATTCCAAGATGAGATTGCCCTTTTGAGGGTAGGTTACTGTTGTTCGTGAGTTGATTACGCTCACATAGCCTGTCTGCGCTTGGTTTGGGGTCGCTCCCCACAAGCTATGCACTCCGGAGGTTGGTCACTCGAGGGACAGTCAGTGTGCTGTCTGGGCGGTCTGTGAGCTGCCCGCAGGCGGTCTCGGGATAGTTGAGAGAGACTACTCCCCTGTGAGACTTACACGTGAGATATGTTGTGAACCCCGTGTTCACGTGAGATTTGGTCTCCTATTGAGTCATACTCATCATTTGTTGTTCATAATAGCTTGTAATTTATGGTAGTCACCTACGTAGCTTGTTGTAGATGATTTTAGTAATTTACTACTCCACTTTACTTATTGCTCATACATCATGTTTTCAGATTGAGGCACATTTAGCTATTTAGTTTCCTACCTGCTTCGTTACTGCTTGATATATATATTGCATATATCTATCCGTGCCTGCTTGAGACCTAGTGGGTAGATCGGCGGAGTCGGCGGCCGAACCCACTGGGAACTATTCGTAGTTCTCACCCCCGTGTGGTTTTGGGGGTACAGGTACACAGGACAGCGGGCCTTCATCGATGGATCGCGGTAAGGGCATAGTGCCCTAGCTTTTGGTAGATAGCTTACTTTACCTATTTGCATTAGCTCTACCCTGTACCATACTTTTACATTTTGAGAGTAGATGTTGTGTAGGGTGAGGTTTTGGAGAGATTATGATGTATTTACATTTTGGAAAAGAATGCAAGTTGTATCAATGTTTAAAGTTAAAATGATATAAAAAGAGATTAAATGTTTCAATTATGTCTCTATTAGTTAAGTTTCTCTCTTTTGTATACTTGTATGCCTTTTACTTGTATCGCTTGCTCTTTGTTGATTTATAGCACTGGTTGTGCTCTCGATTATTGTTGGGTGATTCTGTGTGAACTCAAGTTGTATTCCTGGGGACTTGTTGTACACAATCTCGTTGTTGCCTAGCCTAGGGCGGGCAGGGGAGACTCTGCCCGTTCGGCGGTCACGCACGCCGCCCTCGAATCGGACCAAATTGGTACCGTTTCGGGTGGTGCGGTCGCGGGGCGTGACATCCTCGTTCTTCACTTGCGGCAAAACGAAGCCAACTTAGGCCATTTTGCCCATGTCTTTCTATAGACTTTTCGTAACGTTAATCCGAGCGCACCAACGCGTCGGAAATACCCCCAATTAGGTTTCTAGAGGGTCAATTGCACTTAGAAATCCCCATGAGCAAAAGCCCCAATTTGGTGCCCTAGCTCCAATACATATATCAAACCTAGGGTTTGATCTCATTGGGAAGCAAAAGTAGCTTCAATATACTCTAAAGAGTTCATCTAAACCATTCCTAGCTCATTCCAAACCCTAGTTTGGATTTCACCATTAGAGGTGGCCAAAGCTCTCCTCAAACTAAACCATGGCTTTTATCTCTAAAGAAGCAAAAAGAAAGCTTCAAAGACTCTAAACAATCCATTAAAACTATTTCTAGGTTTATTCAAAGCCCATTTTAGGGTTTTACTATAATAGGGTTCAAAGCTTACCTTATAAGCTTTCCTTTCTTGCACTAGAGAGGAAGAAGATGAAGTTGCTTCACCTCTTGATCTTCTTCTTCACCTTCTTTTCCTTCTTTTCCTTCCTTTCTTTCTTTCTTCTTCTTCTCCTTTGCCTTCTAGAGAGAGAGAGGGAGAGAAGAGTGTGTGTGAGGGAGAGAATGAGAGAAAAGGCTCTCGCAGCCCTCTACATAACCCATGGGTTGCAAAAATACAAATAAACCTCTCAACTTTCATCTTATTCAACTGCCTGGACTGGGCAGATTTCGGGCTCGGGGACCGGTCTCCCCGACTAGGGACCGGTCTCCGAGAGCTCTCCCAGCGCAGCCAAAGCTACTGCGCGCAATGCGACCGGTCTCCCTTTGAAGGGACCGGTCTCTGGGGGACCGGTCTCTCAGGCAGGGACCGGTTCCCGAGAGCTAGTTTCTTAGGACTTAGCCGATTTTTCGGCTGTCTCATTTCATACGCGTTCGGGGACCGGTCTCTCCCACCAGGGACCGGTCCCCGAGAGCTCAAAACTGCAGAATGCAGATTTTGATTCTATAGCTCTCGAAAACCTCCCGTAACTCGCTTTTAATCATTTTAACACTTTCGAACTTTTCGAAGTGTACCGTCCTCGCACTTTGGTCAATTTGACTAAAGTTCGACATCTTTATTTTCCGAATTTTTGGTATATTACACCGAGTCGGGTGGTTAGCTTGGCTAGGGTAGAGAGGAAAACCTTAGGAGCAAATAACCAATGATATAAAGTGACAAGATGTATAAATTATGGAAAAGCTATGGATAGTATGGTAGAAAGTAAAATCATTTATTTTACTTGTATAGTTGCATGGTTTTATATTGCATATCGCGAGGCATGACATGTAGTTCAATATCGAATAAATGTTTAAGTATTTGTTATATGTTATTGGACTAACCTGTTGCAGTGCCTTATTAGACCTATTGGTTGAGCTTTTCTCTTGGGTGGCCGTACCCACTGGGAACCATGGAGTTGGTTCTCACCCCACGTTATTTTGGGGTGTTACAGGTTCACACATGAGCGGCGTGGCGGCGCGAGGCGAGGGCGTAGCTCCGTAGTTAGCGCCCCACCACCGAGACCAGAGATAGCGATACCCTCAGTCGGCCTTACTTAGGGATGTAAGAAAATGAAAGGAATAAGATTGTAATAATTTGTAATAAAAGCATGATTGTATTCGAAAGTTAAATGTAAAATGTAATTGTGATGTAAAATATATCTTGTGAATATGAATGCTTGTAATAGCAAGTAGATTATGTTTTTGATACTTCCTTATGCAATCTTTAATTGAAATGTGTTCCTGGTTGGAACTTTGTACATTGTATTGATTGCGACGCCTTGGACGTACAAGGAAGACTCTGTCCGCGGGTCAGGAAAAACTCTGTCCGTTCGGCGGTCTGTCGGTGGTGCCGCGACACGGCCAAATAGGTGGGTGGTCGCGGGTTGTGACACATATACACTCTACATATGGCAAAATTACGAAAAACCCCTCAAATAATGCAACTAGTGCACTGCCCCACACTGGGCAATTTCGGCTACGGGGTCCGGACCCTGAAGCTAGGGTCCGGACCTCGAGAGCTTATAAATTCTGCAATTTGCAGAATTGCCTCACCTTGCTCTCTAAGGTCCCTCATAACCCATAAATGCTACTTTCGACGATTTCGGCCTTTCCGAAGCGTCCCGAACCAACCGTCGATCAATTTTGATCGAAGTTCGGATTTACATTTCGAGGTTTCATTTCCTTACACTGTAACACACTGGACCTTTGCAAATTGTGAGGTTCGAGTGTTTGATCAGTGTTCTGAGTTTTTCCAGATATTCTGGAGGGTCGTTCACAGTGTTCCGACTTATGGCTCGTATCCCGAGAATTGTAGTATTTAAAGTAGCGCTAAGGTCGCCAAAGTGATGGACTTAGGCTGCTCTCAGGTTGCATTTTGCTGGGCTGTGTACCGGTACACCTTGATGGTTATACTGGTACAGAAAGTGTACTGGTGACAACTCGATGGTTGTAGCGGTACAAATAGGTTTTTCTGCCAACCCGAGCCTCGGGTTCGCGCGTACACTGGGTTTGTACCGGCACACTTTGCAGAAAAGGCAGTTTTTTTTCGGGGTTATATTAGCAATTGTTGCAAACTCTATATAACCCACCCAAGCCCCTTAGAGAGCCCTTTTGAGCCCTATTTCGTGGAGAACCCTTGTCACGCCCTACCCCGAAACCACAACCAATTTGGCGCGATTCGGGCGCGTCGGGCAGACCGCAGTACGGACAGCACCTCCCCTGTCTGCCCAAGGCTCAACAACAGGAATGTGTACAAGAATTTACCGAGGAATTCAAATTCTAAATATACACATTCAACGGGGCACAAACAGTGCCAACAACTAAGAGCAAGTAATCCACAAGATATGCAAGTGAAATAAAGAGAGTACTTTACTAACTATTACAATAGTTTGCATTCTTTTGCATTTACATCTTTTCTCAAAATGAATACATTTGATCATCCAAAATACATAGCTCTCCAACCTCACCTACATGAAACTCTCAAATACGTAGGTGTACTAATGCAAAAAGGAAAGCTACTATACTACCACGGTCTCACTGCTTGGGCGCGATACCCTTGCCGCGGTCCTCTCTCGGCAACCCTGTACCTACCACTGGAAATAGAGTGGCGTGAGAACTATCTTCCATAGTTTCCAATGGGCTCGGCCACCGACTCCGCCGGTCTCCCCACTAGGTCCAAGTGGGCACAAGTAACAACAAGTAAACAGATAGATAGATATCTGAAAGCTGTAAAGGTATAAAGGAAAACTATGCTACTATGCCCATAATCAAGTATAATGAATGCATGCATCATATAGTAAAGGTATACTATCATGCTAACGAGATCGATCCATGTTCGATAAATAAATGTTCAATGACAATATTAACTTTACATTTACCCAATCTGTGGTGAAACCCTTAGCTTCGCCCTCAACTCACTTTTCCATCCCAATTGGGTAGGGAAGCTCCATGTGCCCCCAAACCTGGGACTGTCTGTGGACCTCCATGTGGTCCCTATCGCCCGACACTCCGGAGTACTCGACGACCAATCCTCTCCATGTGAGGATATGGATGGCTATACCACCCCAAGTAACAGACCGTGAGTTTGATCTATCCTCTCCACGTGAGGATACCCTACCATCTAGGGCCAACATCACAATCGAAACTCATCTATGTCCTCTCTATGTGAGGATACCCTATGAACTAGGGCCAACAACACTTGGAAGTCATTTATTCCGACCATCATGCAATTGCACTTAGCTTTACTAAATTCATTGTTCACAAGGCATTTTCTAAGGGATTCCACCTATCCCTAGGTTCATAAACCTCTAGTGTCAAGTACACTACATTAATGCCACTCGTTTGTTCTTTAGACATTTAGATGCCACTCTTTAAGTTACTAGATAACCGTCAAGTTCACCTCTTTTCTTTACCACTATAGGATCAACTGTCCCGACCCAATCCTCACCTATCCTATTCACCTAGCATTCCATGCACACTAGGTTACTATTTAGAAAGCATAAGGAGAAGGTTAAACATGCAATCCTACAATGCAACATGCAAGAGATGAAATTATATGTTACTCTAAGACATAGAAAGGAGTCCGGTTGCTTCGGGATGACACCCCCCACCTTTTCTCGTTGTAGAGGTTCTAGAAACGCTCTTCGGCGAACGTTACGACGAAGTCTTAGCCTCCTCGGTCCAAAACAATGCTCAATCGGCCTTATCTTGCCGATAGCTTTAAATCCCCTCGACGAATCATAATTCCGACTTCGCCCCCGCGTTTAGACACTTAGCAATTAGGTTAACAAGGCCTCAAATGAGATCAATCTCATACTTTACCAAAAACCCTATTTGGGTGCCCTAGGTTTGCACCTATAGCAAACCACCCAATCAAAACCCTAGATTCTAGTATTGATCTATTTAGAAGCATGCTAGAGGTCCAATTGACCTCTTTCAAAAGCTCAAAGCCCAAAAATCCTAAGTTCCATAAGCTAGGGTTTAGTAGCTTACTTCTTGAGCTACACCAATGAGAAGAGGAGAGGGTGGGGGAGATGTTCAAAGCCTTCTCCTTGATCTCCTTCTTCTTCACCACCTTCTTCTCCTTCTTCTTTTCCCTTTTCTTCTTCTCCTCCTCTTCTTTCTTTTCTTTCTTGAGAGAGAGAGAGAGAAAGAGAGTGTGAGAGAGGAAAAGAGATGAGGGGGCTGAGGGAGAGAGAGGGCCTACATACCTCTCTAATGTAACAAAATCCATTTTAACCCCTCAACTTTCCATCCATTGCACTGCCCTCACTGGGCATTTTTCACCCAGAGGGACCGGTCCCTCGTCGGTGAGACCGGTCGCCGAGAGCCCTCCCCGCAGCCTGGGGACCTTTCGCGTACGGGAACCGGTCCCCACCCGAGAGATCGGTCCCTGGGAGACCGGTCCTTCCTGAGAGACCGGTTTCCGAGAGCTGAATTTTCAGGACTTAGCCATTTTTGCCCTTTTCTCGCTGGTGTCGCATACGGGGACCGGGCCCCTCAGCCAGGGACCGGTTGCATCAACCTCTCCCGCAACCATCAGCTACGGGGACCGGTCCTTCCTTCCATAGACCGGTCCCCGAGAGTAAAATCTGCTAAGTCCAGATTTTTTTACATATTTGCTCTCGCGGACTCGACTCCAAAGCACTCTTTGTGTTTTGGACATCTTTAGCTTTTCCGAAGGGTACCTTCTCGACAAATAGTCGATTCTAAACAAAGTACAATCCTCGGATTTTGAGAATTCACTTACTCACATCCTTCCCTCCTTAAAAAGAGTTTCGTCCTCAAAACTAATTCAATTCTCAACTTTAACTTAAATCCATACCTTACTCCTCAAATAGATGAGGATGGTGCTTTCTCATCAGATCCTCGAGTTCCCAGATGGCCTCACGATCATCATGATTGCTCCACCGAATCTTCACATAGGGAATTTCTCGATTCTTCAACTTCCGCACCTCTCGTGCGATAATCATTACTGGAAACTCTTCATAGCTCAAGTCCTCTTGAAGCTCCGGTGGCTCATATAGCATTGCGTGCTCGGGGTCGTGAATATACTTGCGGAGATTGGAGACATGGAACACATTGTGTACATCCGCGAGATTCGGCGGCAAAGCGAGCCGATAAGCTACCGTGCCAACTCGGTCCAATATTTCATAAGGTCCAATGTATCGGGGACTTAGCTTTCCCCGTACTCCAAATTGCTTCACACCCCGCATCGGTGAAACTTTCAAGAATACGCGGTCGCCCACCGCAAACTCTATATCCCGACGGCGCCTATCTGCATAGCTTTGCTGTCTCGACTGCGCCGTGAGCAATCTCTTGCGAGCAAGGCGGACTTTCTCCTCCGCTTCCCGCAAAACATTGGGGCCGAACTCTGCGAGCTCACCTACATCGCTCCAGTGTATAGGAGAGTGACACGTCCACCCGTAGAGGGCCTCAAACGGTGCCATCTCCATACTAGCGTGGTAACTGTTGTTGTAGGCGAACTCAGCCATCGGCAAATGATCACACAAACTCCCTTTATAGTCGATGACACACGCTCGCAACATATCCTCCAGAGTTTGAATGATTCTCTCCGTTTGCCCATCGGTCTGAGGATGAAATACAGTGCTGAAATTGAGCCGTGTGCCAAGGGCTTCCTGCAGGCTTTTCCAGAAGTGTGAAGTGAACCGGGGATCACGATCCGACACGATCGATTTCGGCATCCCATGCAATCTCACTATCTTGTCGAGGTATACCTGCGCTAACTTGTCACCCGACCACGTGGTGTGGATCGGCAAGAAGTGAGCCGACTTCGTCAATCGGTCCATAATTACCCAAATTGCATCGTGGCCGCCCGTTGAGCGAGGCAAGCCGACCACGAAGTCCATCGATATATCCTCCCATTTCCAAACGGGGATTGATAGGCTTTGCAGCTTTTCCGCTGGAAACCGACGCTCTGCTTTCACTTGTTGGCATGTCAAGTATTTCGCCACGAAGAGTCCAATATCACTTTTCATTCTCGGCCACCAATAGTGCATCTTTAATCCTTGATACATCTTGGTGCCGTCGAGGTGATCAGCGTATGGAGACCGATGTGCTTTTTGTAGAATATTTCTGTAAAACTCGGTCATCACTATTATATTTTCAGTATAAAATATAATTATTTAAAATATTTTTTGTTTTGCACGCTTAATTTGAATAATATGGTGTATAGTTACTTATCTAGATTTTGTGGCTCTTTTGACGGGTGAGGGCAGGACCAAGTGACGCAAGTCGTAATTTGTCATTTGAGTTGCTTTATTTTGTTTTTTTATTTGTTTAGCTTGATAAATGTTAGTTGCGTTTATGTGAATAATCATCTGATTTTATTCATCTTTATTTTAATTTTTTTTCTCTATATCGTATAATTTAGTGAATTTTTGTGACTATTGTTTTGTCTAATTCTTCTTAGGTTTTGTAATCTTCCATGTTTGCTGTTCTAACATGTATGCAGCGGTCTGTTACGCCTCGAGTACGGGGGCATGACACAATTGGGGTTTACTAAATATTTAGGCTATGTTTGATTTTGGAGCTAAAGGGAATGAGACAACTTATTCTCTTTATTTTGCCAAATGACTTTGGGTATTATTGTTTCTCTCTTAATTAACATTTTATTTTAGAATAATTTAATTCGGAAGAGACAATAATATTTCTACTTTAGGGGTCACGTGTTCTCCGAATTGACCCCAGTACAAAGCCGTGAAATTCATTCTGTAAATTTGGAATGAATTTTAAATTTGGAACGATTGGGATTAAGATTTGAATTTTGGGTTCGGACTTTTGGATTTGATAATTCTTTAAATTTGGAATTGGACTTGTGTTCACTATTTTTAATTAGCTAAACAGAAAACACAAAATTCATCTAGTTACTAATCCCAAAAATTATAGTTATTTTGATGATAAATAAAAAAATCTTTCTCGGAACCAAAAACTGCATTAGAGCAAGGAGGAAAAGAACAAGGATTTGCTCACACGTGCAAGTTGCGTATGCGAACCGGACGCCAGGCCAAAGATATATATCAACTTGCTTCCAATGGAAGTGGGTGGAGAAATCCTCGCAGAAGTAAAGTAGAGGAGTGTATATAATTCCAGTCGTCCATCCCATCATTCCCCACGAATGGAGGAGCGGCGTACTTGCCAAAGGCTGGTCCCCGACCCATCCTTGTATCCTCATCATAGTTGATCTACGCAGGCCCCATCTAATCCGGACCACCTGCAAAGGATTGTACTTCCTATGTCTAGTTGTCTATTTTACCTGCAAAATTCCCTAATTAGTTAAGACTGTGTTTCGTTTGGATATAAGCAATAATTGCTTATTTTAGAAATAAGTACAAGTTCAGATATAAGCAGAAATTAGGCCACTTTTGCATTTAGAAGAAAATTGAGTTGTTTTTAGAAATAAGGTATATAGTATTTGGATTGTTAGATTTGAACAAGAGAATAAGAGTTATAATTTCAAATTAAAATTATTTTATCTAATTAATTAACATCAAAATACTACTTAAAAATAATTTAATAAATTAATAAATTTATTAGCTATGAATATTGTATAAGATAATGAAAATATACTAATTAATTAATTAATTAAATATAAAAAAATAATTTAACTTTTTAATTAGTTAGTAAATTATTTTAGTTAGATAACTAGTATATAAATTAATTATATTAATAAAAATATTAATGGTTGATCAATATAAATATTAGTTTATAAATAAACATATTAAATTATTAATAATTAATTAGCTAATTAATTATAAGTAATAAATTAATTAATTATTTTATTATTTAAGCAATGGATAATAATTTAAATATATTAATTAAATTAATTAATAATTTAACATTATAATTTAAATTAAATTTAGGTTTTAATTAACCTTGTTTAATTCCAATTGGGAACAAGCTTGTTTAAGAGAAAAAAGTGAAACAGTAGTTCTAGTCTTATACCAGCTTACTCCAGGGATTCGAAAATTACTGTTTTCGGATACGAAAATTTTCGTTTGGGAACAAAACAGGGAACAAAGCTTATTCTCTTTCTGTTCCCGAACAAAACACTGCTTATGTGTTGCTATGCGATATACATGCGTCAACATGCATGTATGTGAGAAATGCTACGTCTATAATGTATTTTGCGTTTAAAACCATACAATTCTTTATTCTAGAGTTAGGATAATTTCTTAGGATTTGGTCAATAGTTTTAGATTTTTACTGCTAAAAAGGAAGAAAAGTAATAAGAGTAGCATAAAATTTACAACTTGGAATATGTAAGATTATAACCGAAAGGTATTACTGAGGAAGCACTGTTCCTTCTAGGATTTAGTTAAGCCTTCTGAGTTTTAGTGTTAAAACAAAAGGTCATAAGACGTGTGTAAATTTTATGGTCTTCAGATGGGAAAGTTGTGAGATTACAATTAAAATGTGTTGTGAAGGAAATATTCCTCTATATGTTTGTGCGTGCGTAAGTTACTATACATTTTCATAAGTACGAAAACCTTCGTATTTATAGGTCATTTTTAATAATATAACTTTCGAATCGAATATTTATACTATTAAATATGATTTAGAGAATTTAAATTTAAAGTATCTAAAAATTAAATTTTATATTTTTTTTGAATTTATACTGAAGTCCATCAAATGATCATAGAAAATAAAAAGTCAAAGTCGAGCTATAGCCGTCTCCTTAAAATAAGGGATAGGATAGGATCATTAAAATCAAAATCGAAGTTATTAATCTTGATATGTACAGTGAATAAAAATTTTTTTATTAAAGGATCAACTAATTAATTTCCATTCTTTTATGTTGTTACCTAAAGAATGCCTCACAAACTGTCGTTAAAAATGTCAATTTTAAAAACTCGTTGATCATAAGACGTATGATATTAATAAATTATAAAATTTAAATTTTACAATATTTAAATATTCTAAATTATATTTAATAATATAAATGGTGGATTCTCAAGCTTAATTATCGAAAACGGGCTATTTTGACTATAAAAGCCATTGTACTTATAATAACAGTACAGCCGCTGGTCTCTCGCTAGCTCTATATATACTCCTCCCCCACCTGTCCTAGCTCTCCATTCGTACTTAATTGAGTACCTCGGTTAAGCATATCTAGAACTCGCGAAGAATTCCGCTCATGTCGGATGTTTGGCTGTTCGATAACGGCGTCCTCCGGCGTCGGGTCGGGAGGCCCGGCGGTACAGGCGATTCGGGGGACGGCCGTGGTAGTAGCAGCCACGGCGGAGGGGACGCAGCCGGCCGACGCAAGGTGCTAGTACATGTGCCCACAGGCCAGATCATAACGTCGTACGAGATGCTGGAACAGAGGCTGGCGGAGCTGGGGTGGGAGCGCTACCACTACCACCCCGAGCTGCTGCAGTTCCACCAGCGCTCCTCGGTGCACCTCATCTCGCTGCCCAGGGAATTCTCCCGGCTCAGGCTGGTTAACATGTACGACATCGTCGTAAAGACCAGAAACGTCTTCGAGGTGCGCGATGCGTGATTTCCGGCTGCCCAGCGAGCTCTCCTCCGTAGCTTCTCCTTTAATTTCTTTGCGTGTGCAGGGTTACGTCGTCCTGGGCCCGCAGGACAAATTAAGTATTCGCTAGCTTCTGTACCTATATATATACGCACACACATATAGGTTTGCTAATTAGTTGTCGTGGGTACGTGGTTTGTTTGTGCAACGCTTGCTTGCTAGCTTCTGTGTGTGCGTGTGTGTGTGTGTGCGTGTGTGTGTGTAGTGTTTTCCTTGTTTGTGCTGTTATCGCTCAGCCCTGAGTGTTTGCAGTGCTTGGGTGTGCACGTAGAAGAGTGCTTGGTAGTTTGGGGATATATTTGGTGCTGAACAATTGAGTATATGATCTCCTCGTTGTTTCGAAGTTGTTGAAATAGGAAGACAAGGTTTGCTAATTACTTGCAATTTCTTCTGATTAAATCTTCTTCGCATTACCGACCGTCTCTAGCGCAAGTGGCAAAATAAACAAATTTGAAATTTATGATCCTTGGTAAGATCTGTTTAGGATCATGGGATCCTTTTCTATCAGATAGGAAGAGCTGGTACCCGAGATTACAAGCTCGAATTCTAATTACTTCACATTTTTATCTAAATTTATTTTTTTAAAAAAATAAACAAAACGGGTACCACGCTATCTTTTTCTAAAAAAAAAATCTCCTTCGCGTCATACTAATTAAGAGTTATATATTTTAATCTTGTTGTATCTTCTTCCTCCTCCTCCTCCTCCTCCTCCTCCTCCTTGATAGCAATATATATCTAGCATCCGAAATTTGGGTAGTGCATGATTAGGAAATTGATGTCGGTAGCATTCAGGCAAAGTGGTGCATGTAAAGGAGAAATTGATCAGGCTGCAAGCCGGGAGGGGGAGTACAGCATATGCAGGAGATTAAGATCTTAAATTCTTGCACTACTTATGAGGATTGAGGATTTTCTTTTTGTTTTTACTTCTATCTTGTTCGCTAGTGAGTATGATCGGGTTGATAATTGAAATTTATATAAAAGCCGCATTGGTTCCTTAAGGGTGCAATCCTCTTAAATATAATTACATCCTCAACAGTTGGCAGTCGCGTCCTTCCAGCAGTGCGGCCTCCGAAATTGTCGTGATTGCAACGCCTGATCGAACAGGCAAGCAGACAAGCCCTTGAAATTGTGGGGTTTTTGTTGCTCGCTTGCATGGCTTGCAGCAGAGGGACATTTTTGATAATTAAGCCTCTCTGGGAATATTTGCTGGTGGCCCAAAAGCTGTGGGGTTTAGTTATCTCAGACCTTATCCGCACGCCCACACACACGCACACGGGATGTAAGGAGAGGCGGAGGGGGGGTGGTGGATGAATGGGAGAGAGATAGAGTGCTAGGTCTTCTTAACATCTGTAAAGTGCAAGTAGCTTGATAATTAAGCCTCTACATGGTAAATAGCTGTGTACGTATATGGTGGCGGCCTTTGCTTTAGGGAGTGAAAAAGAGTATTGGGTCCCCTTGAGAATAATTGGGCGTATCATCTAACAGAGTAAGAATATATATCAGCCCCCATGTATCGCTCTCCTCCCCACCTTCATAATTGGACGGTACTGAGAAATAACTATTATTGTGCTCATGTCTGGACATTTAAAAATGGGTGTAAATATTAAAAAATAATTTTATTATTCTAGCACTAGTATTACCACAATATTTTTTTTCAATACTGAAAATTATAAAAGAATTCTTTCAATCTTTGGATGAATAAGGAATAAGCTATACATCTGTTTTCAGTTTATAGGCAGCATTTCTCTAACTAACTAACTAACTTGTTGGAAAATAATTAATACCCAAATTAATTCGCAAAAATCACATAGATTTTTACATATCTCTTTCGCAGCGGAATATATTATGACTACCAGGTTCTGATCTCATCTTATTTTACGAACTCTTCAATCCGCCAATAATCTGATCTCATCTTTCTCGTTGCGAACCGACTATCAGAGTCGAACGCAACACACCGCCCAAATCCCTAGCTAGGGTTTCTGATGGTGCCCTAAAGCGAACCTGAGAGAGATAACTTCGTGGAGAGATTAAATTAAATTTTTTTCTTGCATCTCGTATGGCTAATACCTCATGTATTTATAGGCCATAAGGGAGACGTTAATCCTAATCCTACTCGAACTGAATCCACATAAATAGAGATTTAAACAGATTAGGATCTATCTTTTAGATTTTTTCCTTATCCCGTGTGGACTAGGAATATTTTAGATACGTTTCAATATTTATTTTTTATCCCATATGGATTAGAAATATTTTAGATAAGTCTTATATATAATGTGGAGGAATTCCAACATTTCCTACTCGTACACACTTGGTACTTATTTATATATCTCGTCTATACCCCAAATCACTGAACTATACCCGATCATAGCATCTTTGATCCCTATAGAGCAAGCTAGATCTTTCTCATCATGTGACGCCCGAACTTCCCAGGGGGTCACCCATCCTTGGACTACTCTCGTCCTAGCACACTTAACTCTCTTAATGTCACGCCCCCGCCCCGAGGCCGCTACCAATTTGATCCGGTTCGGGCGCGGCGGATAGACGCCGAACGGATAGGACCTCCCCTGCCTGCCCAACGCTAAACAACTAGATCAAGTACAATTAGACGCCAAGGAAGGCTTAATTAATATACATGATCAATAAGATGCACACAAGTGTGATACGACTAAGAGCAAGAACTACAAATAATATACAAGCGTATAAAGAGAGATAGTCTAACTATTACAACCATTCAATAGTTATATCATTTGGTTACATTACATTTTCATCTTCCAAAATGTAAATACATGTTCTTCTCAAAATACAAGTAGCCCTCCATGTCTATCCAAAATATACATCTTCTAGTACACGAGGGTACTCTATATGCAAAAAGGAAAGCTACTAACTACTCACTTAGGGCGCTATGCCCTTGCAGCGATCCTCGCTCAGCTCGCCCCTGTGTGTACCTGTACCCCGAAACTACATGGGATGAGAACTATATAAATATAATTCCCAGTGGGTTTGGCCGCCGACTCCGCCGGTTTTCCCACTAGGTCTAAGCTGGCACAGATAGAGAGATAGATAGATATATATAGAAATGAACTGCAACTACTCTATCATGCCACCAATGATAACGATGCATGCAACAACTACTATCATGCTAGTATCATATCATGAGTATATAAAAGTACATAGCAATGCAATCTACAACATACACTATGTCTACTCAAGGTAATAATGCAAGTCTACTATGCATTTCATGTTTATTACCCAATCTACTTGGCTAACCCATAGGTTAAGCCCTCGACTAACTCTCAATCTCATAGGTGAAGAGAAGCTGCACTCGCACACTGAGACCGTCTGGGGGACAACTACGTCTGCCCCTAGTGAAGTACTCCGGAGTCTCGTGCTTCGGTGGAGCGACCACCGATAAGCGAAAACAGACTAGTGAGTATGATCCAATTCTCTCAAGAGGATACCCTATCTACTAGGGTCAATGTACCTTTGCTGCACAGTATACAATGCATCCTAGGTGCCGGGATTTCTACTATCCCTAGAACCATGTCATGTTTACTACACTAGACTGTGATGCCACTCGTTTAGTCGTTGTAGTAATGTTCTTTAACTAGTTGACATGCCACTCGTCCAATTAGTGTTCCTACTACAATAGTTCAATGCCATTCTACTAGGCTATGTCCAAGTTCGGCTCTTTATGCCATTATAGGATTTTCATGTCACAAGACCCAATCCTCATGCTACCCTAGTCCATGTGTTCGACTCATAAGTTATACTACTAAGAGGCATACAAGGAAAAGAAAATATACATCTATTAATCCTATAATGCAATATGATCAATATAAGTAACTCAGACATAAAAGAAAATCCGTGTAATATACCGAACTTCTAATTCATGAAGTTACGATGTATGTTAGCTTAGAAAGCCATTGGAATCATTCTGGCGAAGTTCGGGAGCATTCGGGTGCTTCGGTGCGCATAGGGCGCGAAAACGGGACCCGAAAGGCTATGTTGGACCATGGACTAAATCCGGCATTAGCGTGGATGAAAAGATGATGAAAACATGCTTGAAAACATGTTTGGAGAGTCTCGGTTCGATTTGAAGTGAATCGGATGTCAAATGAGCGAAAACGAGTGAAAACGGAGCGAAAACGGTGAAAAAGCTGAAAATTTGGCTAAGTCCTTGAAGGCTGATTTCTGGACCTTCGGGGACCGGTCTCTCAGTCAAGGACCGGTCTCTCAGGGACCGGTCCCTCATCGCAAGGACCGGTCCCCGAACCCCGAAAATGCCCAGTTCGGGCTGTTGCGAGAGAAGCATTGTTGAGGGACTTATTGGCATTTTGTGCATAGGTTATGAGTAAAGAGAGGATTAGAACCTCTCTCTCTCCCTTTCCCTCACCATATTGCACCAAAATCTCTCCTCTCTCTCTCTAGAAAGTAAAAGAGGAAGGAGAAGAGAAGAAGAAGGAGAAGAGAAGAAAAAGAAGGAGAAGACAAGGAGGAGAGAGTCATGCTCCATCTTCTTCTTCCTTGCAATGGAGCAAGCTTCTTGAGGTAAGCTTTTTGGAGTTCTAATGGTAGATCTTTAGGGTTAAGTTCTTATACTCTAAAGATGATTTTAATGGAAACCTAGCATGCTAAATAGATGAGCAAAGCTTGAATGCAAAGCTCTAATGGTGGATTTTGCTATAATGCAAACCTAGGACTCCAAAAGGGGGTTTTTGTAAATAGTTGAGTTTGATCTCAATTGACCCTATATAAACCTAATTGGGGGTATAACGAACGTATTGGTCCGCTCGGTTCGACAATCCGACGAGTGTACGCGAAGTTATTGACGAAACAGTCTGTTTTGGTACAGATAGCCGCAGCACGCGGGATAAGCCTCCAAAAATCATGAAAATGGATCGGAGCATCGTGGTGTCGGGGATATAAACTCCCGAACAGACGGATCGCGAATTGGTGTCGGCCGTTCGGGTGGTCGCGCAAGAGTTCGGGCCAAACCGGGTCAACGGGTGTCGCGGGAGGCCGATTGCAAGTGACTACAAGCAATCGGAGAGCAATTTAAGGTGGGTCGTGCTCACCGAAGCCGATTAGGTCGCTTTCCATGCTAAAGTGTAGTATGTGTTTACTATTGATGCATGATAAAGTATGCATTTAAGAATGAATGATAAGATTAAAGTATGCTATTTAGAATGCATGATAAATAGATGTCAAATGAATGCATGAGTTGATGTTAATTTCATGTGCATATTAATAGAAATGCTAAATAGATGTCAAATGAAAGTATGAGATTTGTACTAACGAGAATGCATGTAGTAAATGTTAATGAATGCATAAATGATGCTAAGTAATGACTACCATGGATGACAAAAATATATGCATGTTGAAACATGATGATCGAGTGGCTATTCGAAATGGTAAAGTGGACACTAGAGTTAGTGTGGACAACAAAGAATAAATGTGATGTAAAGAATATGATAATGGCTAAAGGTAATGTAAAACAATGTGATGATAATAATGTAATGTTGCATGATGTGAGTACACGTCTATTAGAATGATTAAGAATCTAAATAATCTATGTGTATGCATGAGATTGTAATGTGGAGAACCTAATGATAATGGCTTAAGACAAGGCAAAGCAATGTGATGCTAAAGAATAGTGATAATGGCTAGAGGTGATGTAAAGTAATGTGGCATAAAGAACAAGCAAAGTGTAAAAAACAATGATAATGGCTAGAGTTAGCAACCAATGTGAACATGAAGCACACTAGAGTTAGTGTGTGGCAATAAAAGAACAAGTGTGGTATCAAGCAGACAATTACTAGAGTAATTGACAAGTTGGGTGTAAAGAACAATGATTGCTAGAGTTAGCACTAATGGATGTAAAGAACATACTAAAGTGTTAGTGTAAAGCCATGATTCAACTACAAATCCTTTGAGTTGAGGATATGATCGTACTTGCTTATGCGTTTTCTGTGCTGCGGAGGGCGGTCGCTCCCCCCTCCGGGCGATGCGCGTCCGGAGTTATGCATCACGGGTTGGGTAAACCCGAAGGACGGCCTAGCTGGTGAGTTTGCTGCGATGATGGACTTAATGTGAGCAAGTAATGTGGCGAAACCCCCGAGCCGGTTAGGCCGTGAGATTAAAGAACAAAGAACAAAAAGGAATGCAATGACATTGAAAGTGATGCTTGTAATTCATTATAAATTGACTCAAGACCGAGTCGAGTGGCATAGTTGGCTAAGGTAAATGTAACCTTAGGAAAGAGTGATAATTGAGAAAGACTTGTTAATGTTATAAAGAATGGCAAATGTGTATGATGAGCCTAAGGTGCGAGTGCCCTTAGCAAAGAATAAAGAATAAAGAATAAAGAATAAAGAATGAAGAATAAAGAATAAAGAATAAAGAATAAAGAGTAAAGAATGGCTAATGATAAAGAATAGCAAATTCTAAAAAAAGGCTAATGGTAAAGAATGACTAAAAGTTGCATAATTTGCATATTTGTGAGGCATGAACATGTATTGCATGATGTTTATATATATATATATCTGTTGGACTAACATGTTGTAGTGCCTCCTTTGGACCTGGTGGGTTGAGCTCTTCCTTTGGGTGCCTGTACCCACTGAGGACTATGGACAATAGTCTCACCCCCGTGTTGTTATTTTTGGGGGTACAGGTTCACACACGAGTGGCGTGGCGGCGCGAGGAAAGGGCGTAGCTCCGTAGTTAGCGCCCTACCACAGAGACCAGATAGCAGCACCCTGAGTCGGCTTCTTAGGGGTAATTTGTAATATTATGTTTAGAAATCGATTGTATGTTTGGAAGTTGAGGATCAATGTAATGAAAAATGCGATGTAAAATGATGAGATGAATGATTGTAATAACATAGGATGTGTTATGTTGTTTGATACCTTCCTTATGCAATCGTTGTTAACAATTGTTCTTATTTGGAACCTCTTGTACTTGTATTGATTGCGACACCTTGAACGTACAGGGAAGACTCTGTCCGCGTGCAGGGGAAACCCTATCCGTTCGGCGGTCTGTTGGCGTGCCCGAATCCGACCAAAGAGGCGGGCTCGGGGCGTGACAGATAAGATAGTATCAGAGCATAAAGTAGAGAATGGGAAAGTGGTTTAGATGAACCTAGGAGACCCTAGGATAGTAAACCATAGGAGATTAAGGCTCGTGAGAGACGAGGACTTGCGACTTTTGGCGAAAGGTTAAGGGATTGGGTTGTGTTGTAAACCTCTAAAAAGGAGATTAGAGGTAGATCCAAGGTGTTGTCTATTCTCAACCGAGAGTGTTCATGTTGGACGCGTACAACATGAAACCGAGTGATGAGAATAGATGCCCTTGTATGACTTTCGCCCGATTTGAGTTGATGTCAGTTGTCTCGTACTCGACCTAGAAGGTTGAGAGTTAGTTGAGTTGTTATGTTCTAGGTAACGATGGCACCGTGTAGGCGATCTTCGTTTAGATCGACGCGGGGTGGGACAAGTGATGTCCCAGAGCAATCCAAGGCGAGCGGAGATTTGGAACTTCGCGAACGGTTGGCCACACTTGTGGGTGTGGTGAGGCAACGAGCAGATGTGGTGCAGCGGCAGCAGGAGGCTGCTATACACCAGGAGGAGCGAATTAAGAGACTCCGAAAAAAAATTGTAGGTGTAATATACCGAAACTTCGGTAAGCGAACATCGAACCTTGGTCAAATTGACCAAAGAGCGAGGTTGGTACACTTCGGAAAGGCCGAAGGCGTCAAATAATGCAAAAGTGCGTTGCTGGGGATCTTCGAGAGCTTTGGGAATCAAAATCTGCAAACTGCAGGTTTTCTGCTCTCGGGGACCGGTCCCTGGTGGGAGAGACCGGTCCCCGCACACGCAGACAGCGAAAGGGAGGAAAAATCGGCTAAGTCCCCGGTGGACAGCTCTCGGGAACCGGTCCCTGCAGGGAGAGACCGGTCCCGAAGAGACCGGTCCCATCGGGGGAGACCGGATGCATCGTGCGTGAGCCCTGCTGACCGCGGGGAGAGCTCTCGGAGACCGGTCCCTCGTCGGGGAGACCGGTCCCCGAACCTGAAAATGGCCCAGTTAGGGCAGTGTAAAAGAGTAAAAGTTGAGAGGCTTGTTTGCACTTATGCAACATGTGGGGCTATGTGAGGAGTATGAGAGCTCTTTTCTCTTATTTCTCATCCACACACCCTCTCATATCTCTCTTTCTCTCTCTAGAAGACAAGAAGAGGAAGAAGAAAGGAAGGGAAAAGAAAGAGAAAGAGCGGGCTTTGGCAGCCCTCATGACCTTCATAAAGTTTGATCCACCTATCTTCGACGGAGAGAATGTCATTTCGTGGATTGTGGATACGTGGATTGACTCTGTGGAAACGCTCTTCGAGGAGCTGTCTACCTTGGAGCGGGACAGGGTATCCCTAGCCGTGTATTGTTTGAAATAGTCGGCTAAGGCGTGGTGGAAAAGCATTCGGCGGAACCGATCACCTAGTATTCCTCCATGGCATGGGATGAGTTTCGGGGATTGGTATCTTCTACTGACTTCCCCCGACAGTTAAAAGAGGAAGCTTCAGGACAAGTTCAGGAAGCTGCGGCAAGGAGACCGCTCAGTTAGAGAGTACGAACGGGAATTCTCCCTATCGTGAACTATGTCCGGGATATGGAACCTGCTGCTGACAACGTCATGGCAGGTATGAGCCATTAATGCAGTCATGTGTTTCTGCATAATGTAAAGTTGGTGCATTGCATGCATTGAGCATGTAATTAATTACTACTATTTATGTAGTAGCATAGTAGGGTCCAAGTGAGCGGATAAATGTAAATACCCGGGCACGCTTATGTGGTGAAAGCGTTGCACCTGCCGGTGCAGGTAGAGAACTGGATGGTACTAGCGAGTTGTTAGTGATGGTCTAATGATGAGACTTGTAGTAGAGGTGGAAATGACGAACCAACTCGCAGAGCAATGTATGTAATTGATTGCGAGAGTTGTGTCATGACACTTGTGGACACTCGAATGGTTTGAGTGTTCTAGATGTTGCTCCGGTAGAGCGATTGGCTGCCAAAATCCGGGCGCGTTGGCCTAGTAGTACCCCGAATTGAGGTGGGTGAGTCGTGCTCGTGTGGCCGGTGTGCATGGGCAAAGTTGCCTGATGCTTGACATAGTTGGAACGCTATAGAGGCGCGTATAGCGCTCGAGTATATTTACTCGTGGAGTGCGGATTTAATTCAGCCGGATGAGTGTGTTGGCAGTAGCACCTGAGCATTGCTAGGTGTGAAGCGTGCCACGGATCACTCGTGGAGCTGGTGGCTCGCACTTGGTGCATAGGAGCCGATAGTGGTACGTATTGCTCAATAGAGCGTGTAGTGCGATTGATAGTATACTGAGAGTGCGAGTGTGACCCAACCCGGGAATCTGTAACGGTTTGGGATCTTAGTTGCTCCTGGTTGGAGTGTGTGCGAATTCCCAAGTGAGAATTTCGCCCCAATGATGATTGGGTCTGCACTGCGAGCGAGAGACGCTGCGTATTGAGAAAGGTTTAGGCGGTAGGCCTACATAGTATTGGTGGCCTTTGGTCCACCTGTGGAGACCGAAGAGGGCGGTTTGGCGGATAGCCTTATCGAGGAGTCTAACTCGAATCCACGAATGAAGCGTTCGTGTGAACTCGTTGCGAAATTAGTTCAATGTTGACCGTGGCATATGGTATTAGAAGATGAAGTGCTCTTTGTGAGACCTTGAGCTAGTAGCAAGCCACGTGGAATTTGAGGATTGGAATTGGGATGCGCCGAGGTGGGCCATCTCATGTTAGAGCTAAAGATCGGTGCGGAATTAGAGCGCTCGCGTGGAAGCGATGCATCAGTGATGTTGCTTTTAAGCACTGTTGGAGATAGAATCGGAATGTATTCCCTGAAGGGAAAAGTACATGCAAAGAAGAGTTCTTGCATGCCAAATGACAAGTGGGGTTGGAGCGTGTGTAGTCGTTGAATTTCGACTTGCGCTTCCACCAAGAATGGTGGATACCGTAATGCACTTTGTGGGATGCACCTTACAAAGTTGTATAAGTTTGGTATTGTACCCTCCGTGATAGTTCTCTTGGATAGTTCCAAGGAGTGTAAAGCCATTCCGAAGTGGAAAAGTGCATTAGTGCTCTCAATTGCTCGAGGAGCCGAATTGAGGTGTGATTTGAGTTTCGCGGACGAAACTCTTTTTAAGGGGTGCGATGAATGTAAGTATTACCAGATTTTGGTATAATAACTAATAATAAATAAATAGGGAGAAACTATTTTTATTGATTTATAGAGTAAAAATAAGTCAAGAGGTGACTTGTGCTTGAAATGCGGAATTTAAACAGTAGATCTAGAATTTTCTGTTGGAGGGAACAGAAAAATAAGCCAGAAAATGCACCTTAAATAGTCTCAGAATTATGTAAAGATTGGCGGAGATGTCAGAGAAATATTTTATGGGCTTAGATATTAAGGTTTCAATATTTTTCTGACACCCATTAGATGATGAAATTAAAATCCGAAAGCTATCTGATAAAGCATATGCTATGTTCGGCATCAGTTTTCAGTGACAAATGGCGAGTTCGAATGAACCGTGTATCTGTTCGCTTGTAAGTAAGTAAATCCGAATATGACTGTCAAGTTTAGCTCAAACGGAGATTCAGGGAGCTCCGCGAAAGTTATCAGATTTTAAGCTGCCTGTGAGTGATATAGATGATTTTTGTGGGTGTAATGTATAAGAAGCTTTTGCTTCTTATCTTATTCAGACGACACATTGGACACCCACGCATGATTTCTAACCGCGCATTGGAGAAGGGGAGATAACCCTTCTTTCTCTCTCTAGATTGCTCTATATTCTCGTATATTTATCGCTCAAAGTTCGCCCTTGTTGTGTGAGAATATGCTGCGAACACGTTGGAGGGCGCGATTGAGCTTTCGTGCCGACGTTGAGCGGTGTGTTTACGTCGCGGGTTCCATTGAGGTAGCTTTAAGATTTGGCTTATCCTTAGCTTTAAGTTTCTAATAGCCTTCTAATGAGCTTTAGTTAGCATGTTGCATTTTCATTTATATTTTGGATTATTTTGAGTAATAACATATTAGGGTCGAATGTAGGTTTTGCTTCAAAATATAAGGGGTTATGATCTAATTTGACCCTCCGTAACCTAATTGCTAGTAAGACGGAACGCTAGGTTGGCGAAGACGGTTATGAGCAATTTTCGCACGAGCCGGATTGCCGAAGCTTATTAAAGAAACGGAGTTTAGGCTTCGGGTCCGCGAGGGCGACCGGCGGATATCTGTAAATTACATGAAATGGATTTGAAGCTCGTCGGCACAAACCGAAGCGCTTTTAATTTTTCGGATCGTGAATTGGAGGCCATATCGGTGGCGCTGTGAGAGGATTCGACCAAACGGTTAGGGTGACGCGGGGGCCGATTGCAGTGCTCGACAAGGCAATGCGGAGATGCAAATGAGGTGGGTTGTGATCAGAGCGATTAGGTCGATTTCATGTGCTAAAGTGTAGTATGTTTACTATTGATGCTGATAAACGTATGTGTTTTAAGAATGCATTGATAAAATTAAGTGTGCTATTTGAGAATGCATTGATAAGAGTATGCTAATTAAAGAAATGAATGATTAAAGATAGATGCAAATGAATGCATGAGTTGATGTTAATTTATATGTGTCTATTATAGAAAATGCTAAATATTTGATGTCTCAAATGAAAGTATAGATTGGTAACAACTGAGAATGCATTATAAATGTTTAACGATGCATAAAATGCTAAGTAATTGACTACAATGGTGACAAATATATGCATGTTGAACATAGATCGAGTGGATTGAAATGTAAAGTGGAGCTAGAGTTAGTTGTGGCGACATCATAGATAAATGTGATTAGTATAAGAACAATGATAATGGTAATATGATAATGTAAAATAATGTGATTGATAATTAATGTAATGGTTTGATGTATGTGAGTACACGTTTGCTTATTAGAAAATGATTAAAGATCTAAAATAATCTTATGTGTAATGCATGAATGTAATGTGGCAAACTACGATGATTAATGGTTGAGACAAGGAGCAAAGCATGCTGATGTAAAAGTATAATGTTAATGGCTAAGACAATGTAATGTAAGTGTGGAATTAAAGGACGTGTAAAGTTAAGAATGTGAAAGCTAAGATAGCTTAAATAAAAGGAATGCTGAAAGCTGATTGCTAGGGAGTAGCAAAAGTAAAGAGATTGTAGAAGAACAATGTTGCTAGAGAAAAAAAATAAAAAAAAATAAAAAAAAAAAAAAAAAAAATAAAAAAAAAAAAAAAAACTGGCACATAAGTGATCGTAAAAAAAACTGAGTTAGTGTAAAGCATGATTCAATACAAATCCTTGAGCTTAGGATATGATCATATTTGCTTATGATGTTCCTGTGGCACTCGAGGAGCGGTCGCTCCCCCGAATCGGGCGATGCGGATCCGGATGTTTTTGGCATCCGGGTTGGAGGAGTAGACCCGTAAGACGTCCTAAGTTGGTGGTTCCTGACGGATGATGACTTAATGTGAAGCAAGTTGAATGTGGCGAAACCCCGGTGTTAGCCGTTGAGATTAAGAACAAAGAACAGAAAAGCGTCAATTCATGGATGGAAGTTGATTTGTATTCATTATGAATTGACTCAGAACCGAGATCGGTGGCATAGGTTGGCTAGGGTAAAGCGCTAGACACTGTGAAAGATATGAAATGAGAAAGAATGATAATTGGAGAAACGTTTGTGATATGTTATAAAGAATAAGCAAATGTGATTATAATGCGCCCTAAGGTGCATGAGCCTTAGCAAGAATAAAGAATATAAGAATAAGAAGAATAAAAGAATAAAGAATAAAGAATAAAGAATAAATTGATTAAAGAATAAGAATGGCTATAATGATAAAAGAATTTGCATACATTTTCTAAAGAAAGGACTTAATGTAAAGGAATGATAAGAGTTGCATTAATTTTGCATATTTGTGAAGCATGCAATATGTATTGGATGATGTATATATTTTTATATCTGTTGGACTAAATGTTGCAGTGCCTCCTTTGGACCTGGTGGGTTGAGCTTTTCACTTGGGTGGCTGTACCCACTGACGACTATGGACAATAGTCTCACCCCCGTGTTGTTGTTTTTGGGGGTACAGGTTCACACGCGAGCGGCGCGGCGGCGCGAGGAAAGGGCGTAGCTCCGTAGTTAGCGCCCTACCACAGAGACCAGATAGCAGCACCCTGAGTCGGCTTCTTAGGGGTATAAGAAAAGAAAAGAAAAGAATCGATGTTGTAATATTATGTTTAGAAATCGATTGTATATTTGGAAGTTGAGAATCAATGTAATGAAAAATGCGATGTAAAATGATGAGATGAATGATTGTAATAATATAGGATGTGTTATGTTGTTTGATACCTTCCTTATGCAATCGTTGTTGATAATTGTTCCTGTTTGGAACCTCTTGTAATTGTATTGATTGCGACGCCTTGAACGTACAGGGGAGACTCTGTCCGCGTGCAGGGGAAACCCTGTCCGTTCGGCGGTCTGTTGGCGTGCCCGAATCCGACCAAAGAGGCGGGCTCGGGGCGTGACAGGTAAGATGGTATCAGAGCATAAAGTAGAGAATGGGAAAGTGGTTTAGATGAACCTAGGAGACCCTAGGATAGTAAACCATAGGAGATTAAGGCTCGTGAGAGACGAGGACTTGTGACTTTTGGCGAAAGGTTAAGGGATTGGGTTTTGTTGTAAACCTCTAAAAAGGAGATTAGAGGTAGATCCAAGGTGATGTCTATTCTCAACCGAGGGTGTTCATGTTGGACGCGTACAACATGAAACCGAGTGATGAGAATAGATGACCTTGTATGACTTTCGCCCGATTTGAGTTGATGTCAGTTGTCTCGTACTCGACCTAGAAGGTTGAGAGTTAGTTGAGTTGTTATGTTCTAGGTAACGATGGCACCCCGTAGGCGATCTTCGTTTAGATCGACGCGGGGTGGGACAAGTCAAAAATATACACAGTCTCAGAAAATTATGAAAATTGGAGAATAAGTCAAAAATATTTTTATGAGGCTAGATTTGAAGTTTCATATTTTTCTGACACCCGTAGAATGAGAAATAAAATCCGACAGTTATCTGATTAAGATTACAGTTCGGCACAGTTTTCGATGACCAAACGGGGTCGAAACTGAAAACTTAAGATATATTCTTGTTCAGTACATTAAACAGAATATGACTGTCAAATTTGAGCTCAAACGGATACTCTGGGAGCTCCGGCGAAGTTTCTAATTTGACTTTAATTAGAAGCATCAGCTTCTTCTCCTTCAACCGACCACCGCCACCATGGACACACACACGCACGCATGGAAGGGGGAGAGAAACCCTCCTTTCTCTCTCTATATCTCTCTTTAAAAATTGGAGGGTTGGTGGAGATCGAGCTTGCGAACGCGTTGAAGGCGACGGATCGAGCTTTCGTGCGCCCATTGAAGTGGCGTGTTTTCGTTGCGGCGTTCACATTGGGGTAAGCTTTTGGGATTTGGCTTAATCCTTAGCTTTAAGAGTTCTAGTAGCCTCTAATGATCATTATTAGCATATTGCTCCATTTAATTTGGATTATTTGGAGGTTATTTCATGTTAGGGCTTAAAAATGCTAATTTTGAAAATATGAGGGTTTGATCTAATTTGACCTCCGTAAACCTAATTGCTAGGTAACGAAACGCGTTTGCGAAGACGGTTCGGCAATCCGACGAGCCGTTACAAAGTTATTAAAGAAACAGACGTTTAGGCTTCGTTTCCGCATGGAGGGCCGAGGCGACGTCGTAAAATCATGGAATCGGATTTGAAGTATCGTGGCACATAACCGAAGACCTTTAATTTTCGGATCGGGAATTGGAGGCCGTTCGGGTGGTCGCGCGAGAGATCACGCCAAACCGGGTGCCGGATGCCTCGGGAGGCCGATTGCAAGTGTCGACAAGCAATCGGAATGCACTAACAGGTGGGTTGTGCTTACCGAAGCGACTAGGTCGCCCTCATGTCGAAGAAAAATATGATTTCCTAGTTGATGCATATAATGGGTTAAATGCTACATGATGCATATAATGGGTTAAATGCTATATGATGCATATGATGTGAAGATTGGGTAAATGCATATAATGTGAGAAATGTATATTACATGATAATTGCATATGAATATAATGCATGCTAGTGGACAATGATGTTAAATGTTAAATGCATGCTAGTGGACAATGATGTTAAATGTTAAATGCATGCTAGTGGACAATGATGTTAAATGTTGAATATAATGCATGCTAGTGGCAAGTAATATGTTGAAATGTTAATGAAATGCATGGAAATGATGTTGTAGGAATGCATGAGATATATTATACTAGAGGACGTATAATTGGTTGTGCTAAATGATCTATGCAAATTGGAACATATGCATGTTAACGTATTTGTGAACTGTGTTGGGTAACATATGCTAATTAAAATATGCATGTTGACTTGAGTTTAAAACTCTTGGATGATTAGAAAACTTGACATTGGAAATACAATGTAGTATTAATATAATAATATGTTTGGTTTCCTACAATGAGATGATAAATGTGGATAAGACCTAGGTAAATGACAACCTAGAGATTGGGTAAAAGTAATGCATCGAGAACACTTGAATTATGACGAGTGGCATATATGAATCTTAGTGTAGCTGAGACACTAGATTGATGAGTATAGAAACCTATTGGTTCTATGTTGATACTATCCTTAGTTGATAGGGTGCTCCCAATTCTGAGAGATTGGATCGTGCTCACATAGCCTGTCTGCGCTTGGAGGGGTCGCTTCCCACAAGCTGTTTACTCCGGAGGTTGGTCACTAGAGGGACAGTCAGTGTGCTGTCTGGACGGTCTATGTACTGTCCGCAGGCGGTCTCGGGGGACAGTTCAGTGAGACTTCTCCCCTATGAGACTTTGAGATGTGAGATTGAGGGCGACCCCCTTCGGGTTAGCCAAGTGATTGGGTAACAAGCTTATGAGCTATAGTGATTGTCCTACTTGAGGGGATTTAAGGCCGAGGTGCAAGTGAGATGTCCTTCGCCTCGTGCCTTGCTTTGTGCGGTACTCCGCAGATGATTGACTCAAGACCGAGTCGGGCGGCTAGCTTTGTAAAGGTAGATGAAACCTTATGATTAAAATGGTACATGACAGAAAACCTTAAATGTCAATTGGATGAAAGTAGTAATCGATTGAATTACTAGTTGGTTGTATAGTTGCATTATTGCATGATCTTCATATTGCATATCGCGAGGCAATGCATGGTATTGTTAGTTGCATGATCTTATTATCATATCTATCTGTTTATTGAACTAACCTGCAACTTGCCTCCTTCGGACATGTCGGTCGAGCTTTTTCCTTGGGTGGCCGTACCCACTGGGAACTATGGAGTTAGTTCTCACCCCACGTTGCTTTTGGGGTGTTACAGGTTTGCACGAGTGCGGCGCGGTGGCGCGAGGCGAGGGCGTAGCTCAGAAGATAGCGCCCTACCACAGAGACCAGAGCTAGCAGTACCCCGTCGACATAGCTTAGGGGTATAGAAAATGGAAAGAACACAATGTATCAAATTGTAATGAGTAAATGATGTAATAACTTAGATTGCATTTGGATGTAAAAGAATAATAACTTAGGATGTGTTTATGTTGTTTGATACATTCCTTATGCAATCGTTGTATGTTGAATACTGTTCCTGTTTGGAACCTGTTGTAATTGTATTGATTGCGATGCCTTGAACGTACAGGAGAGACTCTGTCCGCGGTACAGGGGAATCCCCGGTCCGTTCGGCGCTGTCGGCGCCGCGACCTTGACCAAATAGGCGGGGCTCACGGGCTGTGACAGCCTCAATCCAATGCTATGAATGCATGCACTACATAGTGAAATGCTAACTACCACGCCACTATGTCCAACAACGATGCTATTCATCACATCACCCAATCCATTAGGTTACCCCGCCTAAGACTTCAAATCCTGTAGGTGAAGAGCTACCCCGCTCTTGTCTCACCCAATCCATCATCTCGAAGGTCACAGGCAAAGAGCTACCCCGCTTCTCACCCGACTCAATCACTAAGGTCCTAGGCAAAGAGCTACCCCGCTCCTCGCCCGACTCAATCTCGAAAGTCCTAGGCAAAGAGCTACCCCGCTCCTCGCCCGACTCAATCTCGATCTCATAGGTATAGGGCTGCTCCACTCAAATCTCATAGGTAAAGGCTAACCACCACACTACTATATGCTCAATAGTTTACCCAATCACTTGGCTAGCCTAGAGGCTCACTCTCAATCTCACGTCTCGATCACATGACTATGCTATAGGTGCCACACCTACTCTCAGTCGCACTGGTGAGGATCCGCTCACTCACCTAATACCATCTACGGGACCTAATAAGGCTATCCCTCAACCTAATCTCAATGGGGAGGATCTGCTCACTTGCCCAACTCTCGACATAGGTGCCACGACTCAATCTCAATCTAGTGGGTGAGGAACCGCTCACTCAAGGTGAGAACTACTCACTCAACCAACTCTCAATCTCATGGGTGAGGAATCGCTCACACAAGGTGAGAACTACTCACTCAACCAAGACCATCTGCGGGGCCCAAAAAAGCTAACCCCTCGGGACCCAAAAAGGCTGTCCCTATCGTGTGACAACTCCGGAGTGCACTGCTTTTGTAGAGCGACCACACCAAGCTTCGAACAGACATATGAGTACGATCAAATCCCTGTCACTGAGGATACCCTACCATCTAGGGTTAACAACATAACTCTTTAGGTTCTCTACCAAACCGTAACTAGGGAAAATTCAACTATCCCTATGTTCAAGACCAAGTGTCAACTACACTAAGTCCGATGCCACTCGTCATGTTATTTACTTATCTAGATGCCACTCGTCAAGTTTAACATTAACTAGATGCCACTCGTTCTCAATACTCTAATTGTACACAACGACTAGGTGTTCTTTCAACTAGAGTCTATCCACATTAATCTTGTCATTATAGGGTTTCTAATCAATATATCCCAATCTCATGCATACAAGGCTCAAGTGTTAAACAAGTAATACAACACTACTCTAGCATGCAAGAATATATAACAACTAATTAAGCACCCTATAATGCATCATGCTCAATATGCATAATCGATCAACATAGAGATACTTAGACATAAGGAGAAGCCCGATTGCTTCGGGATGACACCCCCCATCTTTTATCGCTCCCACGAGGCTAGGGTTTCGTTTTTGTGATTTTAGGAAGCTTTCGCCGCAAGCTGCCGCAATCTGTACCTTAATAAGCTTTTTCCTCAATATCTTTGTACCGGCTCGACGAATCACCGAACCGACTTCGCCAACGCGTCAGAATACCTAGCAATTAGGTTTACAGAGGGTCAATTAAGATCAAAACCCTATATTTTTCAAAACCCCATGTTGGAGCCCTAGGTATAACCAATGCAAAAATCTCTCATTGGAGCTCTAGATTCATGCATAATTCATCTATTAAAGAATCTAGGGTTCCAACAAAACCATTTCTAGGAAATAAAAACCCATCTATAGGGATCTACCATGACAGCTCTCATGAGCTTACCTCCAAAGCAAGCTCCAATGGTGGAGAGGAAGAAGAAGAAGATGCTAATCCCTCTCTTGATCTTGTTCTCCACCAAATCCACCTCCTTTCCTTCCTCCTTGAAGAGAGAGAGAGAGCTTGTAGAGAGAGAGAGAGAGGTCTATTTGGTTGCAATGTGAGGGAGAAGGAGGAAATGAGCCCCCAACCCTCTCTATACACTTTGCACATTTGCACAAAGGTCCCTCAACAATATGAGTTGTGCACAGCCCAAACTGGGCCATTTTCGGGTGCTGGGACCGGTCTCTGGACTTGAGGGACCGGTCCTTGAAGGTTCAGAAAAACAGCATTCCAGACTTAGCCAAATTTTCAGCTTTTTCAGCTTTCGGGGTCCGATTTCACTCGTTTTCGCTCGTTTGGCCTCCGATTCGTCTCAAATCGAACTGAAACTCTCCAAACATGTTTTCGAGCGTATTTTCACCATCTTTACATCCATGCTAATGCCGGATTTAGCTCACAGCCCAACATAGCCTTTCGGGTTCCGTTTTCGCGCCTACGCGCACCGAAACGCCCGAATACTCCTAAACCTCACCGAACTTCACCGCAACCTTTCAAATGGCTCCCCAATCAAATGTATACCGTAACTTCATGATTTTAGAAGTCTGGTACCTTACAGACTGGCTCTCGAAATATTACGCCACGATCGATTGTAAGAATAAATTTGTAACATATCTCATCCCTCGTAAATCGTGCCGAGTTCCGTCGAAATGAGCGGAATGCGGAGTGGAACGAGTGAGTGTAGGCCCTAAGTGCATTGGAGCCTATCTATAGGGCAAAGGGACCCGAGAGAGTGAAATCCCAAAATCTGGCTAAGTCCCAGATTTTGTGCTCTCGGGGACCGGTCCCTGAAGGAGAGATCGGTCCCCGTACGCATAGCCTGCCAGGTATCCTCAGGGCAACCGGTCCTTGGCAGTGAGACCGGTCCTCGGGAGACCGATCCTCGAAGGAGAGACCGGTCCCTCGTCGCGGAGCAGCCGAAAAAGCCAGAAAATTGGCTAAGTCCTGGAAAACCCACGTTCGGAAATCGGTCCTTGGTCGGGGAGACCGGTCCCCGACAGCGAAAATTGCCCAGTCTGGGCAGTGCACTATGAAACAAGTGGAGGGGCTTAAGTGCAATTATCACAACACTTTATATAGCCACCCCCTTCACTCCTATAGCCATTTCTCTCCCCCTCTCTTATTTTCTCTCTTTCTCTCTCTAGAACTCTTGCACTAGAGCTTGGAGAAGAAGAAGAAGAAGCAAGGAGGAAGAGGATTTGGGGGCTTTGGTAGATCTAGGAGCTCTCCAACAAGAAGAATCTTGGTGGAGCTTGGACTAGAGGTAAGTTCTTGCAAGATTTCCTCTAGGGTTTGGGTTTTAACCTAAGGATTTGGAGCTTTGTGCTCCTTAGAGGTTTTAGAAGCTCTTTTGAGCCTTGAATAACAAGGTACCCATAAGAGCTCAAGGTGCTCTCATGGTGAACCCTTGGAAGTTGAGTTAGAAGCCCTAGGGTTGGTTCCAAAAGCTTGGAAACCTTATTAGAATGCTTCCTTAGCGATTCTAAGCTATCTTTTGCTTAGCAATAAGATCAATCCAAGGGGAAACCCTAAATGGCATTGTTAGGGCTTGGAAATTGGGGCTTTTGCCCTAGGATTTTTTGGGGACAAATTGACCTCGTAGAAACCATATTGGGAGTGTCCTAAACGCGTGGGATAACTCCGTTTGACGTTACGAAAATGTTAGAGTATGGTTTATATACAATAGGCCTAATTTGGCTCTATTTTGGGGTTGTAGGTCGCAGAGTGGCGATCGGTTGAGCGTGGAAATTATCGGCATAGCTTTCTTATACCTCACAAGGTGGGGGGTGCATGCCGGAATTGTTGGATTCCCTTCTATGTCTGTTTTCCTTTCTATTGAGCATATACATATATATAGCCATTCATGCATAGTAGGGTAGATACATGTGAAACTTGGTTCGATTTCATTTATATGCTTCTAACGTAGTCGAACATAGGGAATGGTAGAACCAAAAATGGACATGTGTGGTAGAACCCTCAAGTTGTGTGAATGTGAGGTTTGGACTTGGACAATAGAAAACAGAGGTGACATTGACATAGAAACAAGATTGGCATTGAAAGATGAACTGTGAAACATAGTTTAACCAATTATGGCATTATCACAGGTATAGCCTAGAGAGTGGCCAAAATGAATAGGTAGAGACCTATCATGACACCGGCATTGTGACTAGTGGCTATGAATCCTCAAGTGAGGATTGGATCGATACTCACAATACGTCTTGGCTTGAGGGAGGTCGCTCCCCCTCAGGCGGTGCGCTCCGAAGTTGGTCACTCCTGGGCGTGGTAAAGTCCCCCCAGATGACGGTCCCTAAGGAGGTTCGAGTTCCCCATTATTAAGTGTAATACACTGGACTTTCGCAAATTGCAGAGTTCGAGTGTGTGGAATGAAGTGTGGAACTATTCTACATGTTCTAAAAGGTTAGAACAAGTGTTTGGATAAGTTAGAGGATGATTGGAATGTTAAAAGTGAGAATTTGCATTGATCTGGCGAAAAGCAGCATTTTCTGCTTGCTGTACCGGTACAGCCCTTACCTTGTACCGGTACAAGCTGGCAGATTCGGGGCAGCAAGGTTAGTTTGGTAATTTCACATCTTGTTCTCAGCTATTTGATCCCAGCACGACTCCTGGAGCTTGCTGGAGTGTGCTAGAGCTCAGAAGAGGGTTCTCCACCATTTCTCTCTTTCTCTCTCTAGGGTTTTTCTCTCTCTACATCGAATTCGCCGATTTCGCTCGTTTTCGTCGCAACGTTGGTTCTTCGTTGTTCGCAAGTGTTGCAGAGCCTACGTGGACGTGTGAGGGAGTGTTTTGGAGAGCTTTTCGCAGCTCTGGACCAGTGGGTTGCTGGTTGGAAGCTTGAAAGGTAAACGACTTGATGTTTTTCCGTTATCGGCACTCTAGTCGTCGATTTGAGTAGCGATTTCAGATTTTTGCTCTTGGCTGTGCTAAACTGAGAATTCAGCTATTATAAATGAGATAATTAGCTGTGAATGAACCTCTTTAGCTCAGGGATCAGCTATTTTAAAGCTTGATTGTGTAACCTAGTTCATTATGAAGTGAATTTGGAATTAAACGCGAGTTTTTGCNTTGTGCCTATGTTGATAGTGCCATGATAGTGAAAGATCCTAATGCCATATGTAAATTAGCATTACTCCTGTATGCTTACTAAACTAGTGGATTCTAGTTGTTGTTAATATTTGTTATACTGAAATGTCGATCAAAGGATCGAGAGCGAGAACATTGCAAATGAAAACATGAGAATTGAGACATGTGACAGTGAAATATGCTTGCTTGCCATCGTGCTCATTCGCACACGCTTGTGAGGGTCGCTCCCTACAAGCCGGCACTCCGGAGTTGGCCTTCGCGACAGTTGCTCGCCGGTGCGGGATTGGGTGCCGAAGTGGATTGCCGTGGGAAGTGTATACTACCACGGGGCCATTAGGCGCGGCGCAAGCTGGACTACCTTGGGTAGGTCCCTGTGAAGGAAAGGAAAGTACTAAATGAAAAAGGACGGTAATGAATGTTTATTACTTAAAGTGTACAGCAGTCACTTTTATGTTCGTGCTTATACTCATGTATATGTTCATGATTACAGAAGTTGCTCTATCTCTTTTATGCAAATGGTTCATTACTGTAGAAAGCTATTACATGTCGATTACATGCTTACTACTTATTAGCATCATGCTTATAAATCATGCAATTATTGTTATTGCTTCCATTTAGTACATCTTGAGCCTAGTGGTGTAATTCGCCGAGGCTGGCGGCTTACCCACTGGGAACTATTGTTAATAGTTCTCACGCCCTTTTGGTGGTTGTTTTTACAGAGCCTGTTACAGGAGAGGCTAGGGATCGTGGCAAGGGAGTCGCGCCTAGCTAGGGACTACTAGGAGCGTGCTAGTCGATCACCTTGCTACTCGGACTACGGCCGAGGGTGATGTCCCTTTGTATAGAGAAACCACCATTGTATCTATCCTATTTTTGTATACTCGTGATGTATATGTACCACTTGGACCGTGAACTACAGTTGTGACACTTCTCTTCTGTCGAGATTTTGGGTTTGTACACTTTTTGTTCTTTTGTTGATATATATCGACCTGTACATTGCTCTGATATCAGGATAGGACTTTCTTTGTTTTACTTCCTATCGACTTGTTGCTTGTAGACGCCTTATATACTGCAGGTGTATGGCGGGTCTGTGCACGTGCCGGATATGCTTCCGCTGGTACCCGGGCGTGACATTAAGGGATTTTGGGTTGTGAGTTATTGGGGTTAACAAGCTTAACCGGTAAGATTGGGTAAGAGCCAAAGTTTATTTATGATTTGAGCATGCATGCATTTCTATTATTGCATTGAGTATATGTATCCACTGACATTCTTCTGCAGGCATAGTATTAGATGCATTAGTATTGGTTACTTTTCTTTCCTTGAAATACTTATGCTTGGATAGACCTAGTGGGTAAATCGGCGAGGTCGGATGCCGAACCCACTGGGAACTTCGTTGTAGTTCTCACACCACTAACCCTACAGGTCCTAGCACGAGCGGGGCGGCGGAGGACCGAGGCAAGGGTTTAGCGCCGTAGATAGCGGCCACCGGGACCTTATACATTTTGTAGTCATTCCCCTTTTTGGTATACATGTATCAACTTCTTTTGTTGATTTAGAGATGTAAAGTTGTAGACAAACATGTACTTGGTGTATGACTAAATGTAAAAAGATATGATGGATAAATGGAATGTAATAGTTTTAATTACTTGTATTTGGTTTAAATTTAATCAAATATCATGTATGTTGTATATTTAGCTTAGAGCTTTTGCTTCCGTTGTTGCTTGCCCTCGTGCAAGTCTTGTATTATATATGCAAATCTCTTATTGATTGCTTATTTATACATGTTGTTGGAGTCTTGGGCGGACAGGGGAGGCCCTGTCCGTTCGACGTCTGTTGACGTGACCCGAACCCGACCAAATTGGCGGGGATTGGGGCGTGACAGATATAATGGTATCAGAGAGAAGTGGAAAGCCAAAGTCTAGGAATGACCTATAAACCATAGGTTGGAGACCATAGGGACTCAGGAAAACGTTCAACGTGGACTTGGTTTATGCGAAAGCGAGTGATTTGATTAACGGTAACACTTTTCTAGAGGAAAGTAGAGATGGACTAGGAGGCTTAATTGTTGTCTACTTAAGGGACCTTGTGGGGCGGCCGACCACATGACACCAATAGTGGAAACGATTATGCTTGTTGCTTTCGCTTAATTGGGTAGTTATTTGGAACGTGTAAGAGTTACGTGTTCGAGTATTGATGTGTGTGTGCATTGCGTTTCAGGACGCGATGGCACCACCAAGGAGAGTTACGAGGTCCACACCGGCGGAGCTTCGGGAGGAGCCCGGGCAGTCGAGGTCGGACGAAGTGCGCAAGTTACGAGCCCAGGTAGCGGCTTTGGCCGGGGCTATGCGACAACAAGGGGAGCAGATTGGACGGCTCCACGAGATGATGGCGCAATAGGCAGCGGCGGCATCAGTGTCGAGGGATCCACCCCCACCGGCTACTCCTGTAGCACCACCTCCTGCGGTGGCGGCAGCACCAGTGACGATGGTCCCTCCGACGGCATCGGGTTCATCGGCTCCTATCCCTGATGTACTTAAGGCCGAGCAGGAGCGCACGGTGGCGGCGCTGACGGCATTCAAGCGATTCAACCCTCCGACCTTGAACGGCGATGTGAAGGACCCGTGGGTGACGGAGAGTTGGCTAGCCACGATGGAGGCCTTGTTCGAGGATATCTATACCCTCGGGAAGGATAAAGTTCACCTAGCGGCTCATTGTTTTGATGGGTAGGCCCGGTTGTGGTGGAATCAAGTGAAGAAAAATCGCTCGCTAGAGCACGCTTTTGTTACTTGGGAGGCGTTTCGGGAGATGCTGCTTATGGAGTATTTCCCTGAGAGTGACAAGAGGAAAATCAAGGAGGATTTTCGGAAGCTAAGGCAAGGAAGCCGATTAGTGCGGGAGTACCAGAGGGAATTCACGCACATGATTAACCGCGTGCCGGGCTTGGTTCACGGTGATAGGGACCGAGCGGAGGTATTCGAGCGCGGCTTGCGACCCAAGATTTTTAAGGTCATACATGCCTTCCGGTTGAAGACCTACGAGGAAGTGCTCGATCGCGCGCTTTGGGTGGAGCGCGGGAATGCCTTTGCGCGTGATGAGCGCGAGACTTTTGAGAGGGACATGGAAAGAGATAGGTCCAAGAAGCGGCCGGCTGGTGGATCTGCGGGGCAATCAAGTTCTAAGCGACCCCCGCGACCTCAGCGATCACAGTGGCGGGGAGGTAGGAGTCAGACACAGGGCCAGATTACCTACCCGTGTGTGATATGCGGCGGAGAACATAGAGCCACCACATGCCCACAGCGGGAGGGGTGGTGTTACCAATGTGGCCAACCGGGGCACATGAGCAGAGAGTGCCTGGGCGGCGCATCCCCAGCCCTGTCATCAGCATCTGTTTAGTACACTCAGCGGCAGCTGATGGGACTACCACCCGCCGTATCTGCTGGACGATCGTCGGCGCCTCGTCAGCCGGAGGCCTCTCGAGCACCTAGTGGGCAGGTATTTGCCACTCAGGTGGAGGAGCCACCAATTATTGTTCCCGACGACGTCGTGGCAGGTATTATTCTTATCAGAGGCACTAGAGCTAGAGCCATATTCGATACGGGTGCATCTCATTCATTCATATTAGCATCATTTGCACAAGCTCATAATATAGAGATCACTTATAGCGAGGAGTATTGGTCGCTGAACACTCTCGAGCACTCTTTCGACGTCCACGATGAGTGCTTGGACTGCCCAGTGCAGATAGGTGATTGGATTATACCGATCGACCTTCTAGTGTTAAAAGAAATGTGGGGCTTCGAGGTAATCTTGGGGATCAATTGGCTCTCCAAATACTACGCGGTTATAGATTGAGAAAGAAGGGTGATCACGTTCCGTGAGCCTAACCAAGAGGAGTTTGTGTATCGGGCGTGCAAAGGCAAACGCTTCGCAGCCACTATATCGACGGTGAGGGCAAAGAGAATGATTAAGGGTGGTTGCAAGGCTTACTTAGCGACTATCGTAGACCCTCAAAAGGAATACCCGGAGCTGGACAGTATTCGAGTTGTGTGTGTGTAAGGAAGTGAATCCTCGAAATCCGAGGATTTGACTTCGATTGGAATCGACGTTTTGTTGAGTGTGTGAGCTTCGGAAAGTCCGAAGGTGATTAAAATGCCTAAAACGCATTAAGGAAAGGTCTGCGAGAGCACCAGTGCAAAACTTGCACTGGAGCAGAAATGCTCTCGAGGACCGGTCCCTGGTAGGGAGGGACCAGTCCCATCCTGCTGGGCTGCGGAGGTCTCTGATGAGACCGGTCCCTGGCAGGCAGGGACCGGTTCCCGAACGTCAGCCCAGCGAGAATAGCCGAAATTTGGCTAAGTCCCGAGAATCCAACTTTCAGGAACCGGTCTCTCGGAAAAGGACTCTCAAGCAAAGACTGGTTCCCGAACGCGAAAATCCCTCTGCTTAGAATTGCAGCTTTCGGGGACCGGTCTCCCCGAGCTGGGACCGGTCCCTCACTGCGAAAATGCCCAGAGAGGGCTGATTTGAAGGATGAAAAGTTGAGGGGGCTATCTGCAAAATGGCCTTTATTAGAGGTTGGGGGATCTCTCTCTCCCTCTTATTTGCTCTCTCTCCCTCTCACACTCTTTCCCTCTCTCTCTCTAGAAAATAAGGAGAAGGTGAAGGAGAAGAAGGGAAGGAAGGAAAAGAGGAAGAAGTGGAAGGAGAAGTTCAAGAAGAAGAAGAAGGAGGTCTTTTTCCCTCTCTTCTTCAAGCTAGAGCAAGTTTGGAGCTTGGCTTAAAGGTAAGCTCCCAACCCATCCATGGTGGATTTCTTAGGATTGGGTTTTATTGCCTAGAAATGATTTGAATGGAACCTAGAGGAGATAAATCGGTGGTTCGGGCTCGCAATTGAAGCTTGCGCCACGAATTTCCTCACCGATGCTAATCTAGGGCACGGATTTGGGATTTTTGGAAATCTAGGGTTTTGATCTATCTTAATAGGTTGTAAACCAAATTGCTAGGTCTCGGAACGCGTCGGCGAAGACGGTTTGCCGATCCGACGAGCGAGTGCGGAGTTATCACCGAATCGGGTACTTGAGGGCTCGCTTCGCCCCGAGGAGTTGAAGCGACGTGCAAAGACCGCAGCGTCGAGTTTTCTACCATCGCGGCATCGCCAAGAGGTGGGTGGTGTCCATCCTGAAGCAATCGGGCTCTCTCTTATGTCTTAGTATTTTAAGACCTTGCATCTCGAGTTCATATGCATTGTAGGATGATTATGCATCGCCTTTCCCTATGATTTCCTATCTGATATCGTATTATGCATTGGTAACTGGATATAGGGGATTGATGAGGATTGGGTCGAGTCTTATAATCCTATAGTGTAGTGATGAAAGTATGATGTAATAGTTGAAATAAAAGAACGAGTGGCACCTAGTTATTAATTGACAAAGAACGAGTGGCATTGTGAGTCGTAGCGTATATGAAACCCATTGACTATGGTGACAGTAACCCTAGAGGATAGGCACCCTTGAGGTGGGAGAATTGGGATCATACTCATTGTCCGCTCCCAACTTGTGGTGGTCACTCCACACAAGTAGTGCGCTCCGGAGTCAGTCACGAGGGATGGCCTATTTGGGGTCCCGTGGGATAGGGATGGCCTACTTGAGGTCCCGAGGGATGGCCTATTTGGGGTCCCGCAGACGGTCTCGGATGTGTAGTGATCGAGACGGTTAGGTGAGTAATGGATAGATCCCTAAGTGAACCACGAGATTGATGAACCAGTAAATAGCTTTACCTTTCGGACATATGAAGAGCTAGTTGAACTGTCTATTTCTTTGTGCATGCATTCATCATATACATAATTCGGGCACAGTAGTATAGTTTTATTATCTGCTTCTACAGCTTTTCATATCTATCTATCTATCTGTTTATCTACTTGCGCCCACTTGGACCTAGTGGGGAGACCGGCGGAGTCGGCGGCCGAACCCACTGGGAACTATGGAAGATAGTTCTCACCTTACTTTTTACAGGTTCGAGTTCGGGTGTCCCGGGCGAGCGTGAGGATCGCGGTAAGGGCCTAGCGCCCTAGTTGCATTAGCCACCTACCCTTTTGCATTAGCTCTACCTGTATTTATGTTCGAGAGTAGATGATGTATAGGGTGAGGTTTGAGTGCTTGTATTTATATTTTGGAGGAATATAAAGGATGTAATTAAATGTATTAAGTCAAATGCATGTAATAGATAGAGCTTTCTCTCTTTATGTACTTGTATATTTCATACTTGTATCTTGCTCTTGGTTGTTGCACTGGTGGTGCTTCTTGATCGTGTATTTATGAATTGATTCCTGGGTAAATTCTTATACATGATCTGTTGGTTAGCCTTGGGCGGACAGGGGAGGTCCTGTCCGTTCGGCGTCTGTTTGACGCGCCCGGGGCCGGATCAAATTAGAAGCGGTCTCGGGGAGTGACAGCGTGAGTATCCGGATGTATTCCCAGCGGAGTTACCGGGACTGCCTCCGGATCGGGAAGTCGAGTTTGTTATCGACTTGATTCCCGGGGCGGCGCCAATTTTGAAGGCTCCGTATAGAATGTGTAAGGGAAGTGAATTCTCGAAATCCGAGGATTTGACTTCGTATGAAATCGACTAATCGTCGAGGGTGTAAGCTTCGGAAAGTCCGAAGATGCTTAGAATGCATGAAGTGCATTAGCGAAGAGCCCGCGAGAGCAGCAGTGCAAAACCTGCACTAGAGCAGATTTGCTCTCGGGGACCGGTCCCTGGCAGGGAGGGACTGGTCCCATCAGGCTGGGCTGGCGGGGACCCTTGTGGCAACCGGTCTCTGGTGGGTAAGGACCGGTTCCCGAACGTTAGCCCAGCGAAAGAAGCCGAAATTTGGCTAAGTCCCGAAAGTCTAGCTCTCGGGAACCGGTCTCTCGGACAAGGACCGGTCTCCCGGGGACCGGTCTCTCAGGCAGGGACCGGTTCCCGAATGCGAAATCCCCTCTGCCCGATTGTGCAGCTCTCGGGGACCGGTCTCCCCGACCTGGGACTGGTCCCTCACTGCGAAATTAGCCCAGTGAAGGCTGTTTAGTGGATGGAAAGTTGAGGAGCTTATTTGCAAAATGGCCTATATGAAGGCTTGGGGGACCCTTTCTCCCTCTCATTGCTCTCTTCCTCTCACACCCTTTTGCTCTTTCTCTCTCTAGAAAGGAAAAGAAGGGAAAGAAGAAGGAAAGGAAGAGGAAGGAGAAGACTAAGAAGAAGAAGGAGATCATCTTCTTCTCTCCCTCTCTCAAGCTTGAAGCTTTGTTTAGAGGTAAGCACTAAATCCTTTAATGGTATTTCTAGGGTTTGGGGTTTTTGTTTTTTAGAAATGGTTCGAATGGAACCTATTGAAGCTAGGGAGAAGGTTTGAGCTCGAAATTGAAGCTCGCACAATGGATTTCGCCACCGTTGCCAACCTAGGGCACGGATTTGGGATTTTTTGGAAAGTTAGGGTTTTGATCTATTTTAATAGGTCGTAAACCTAATTGATAGGTCTCTAAACGTGTAGGCGAAAACGGTTCGTCGATCCGACGAGCGAGTGCGAAGATATCGCTGAAACGGATATTTGAGAGTTCGCTTTGCCCCGAGGTGCTGAAGCGACGTACGAAGGCCGCGGCGTCGAGTTGTCTAGCCGCGCGGCACTACTAAAAGGTGGGGGAGTGCCATCCCGAAGCAGTCGAACTGCTCTTTATGTCTGAGTACTATTGTCGATCAATTTCATATTGTAACATAGCATTATAGGGTGTTAAATGTAATTGTACATATCCTTGCATGCTAGTGGTAGTTTGGGTCATGGATACAATGTATGAGAACCTAGTATGCATGAGTTGAACACTATGAGATAGTTAACCCTATATGTGAAGAATATGTCTTTGTGAATAAGAACCTAGTATATTGTAAACTAGTGTATCAAGAACTTGTCAAGGGAACGAGTGGCATCTAGTTAACCTTAAACATTGAACGAGTGGCATTAAGTAGTACCAGAGTGGCATGAGAACACTAGTATAGCTGAGATACTATGTGATTGACTACTAGAACACTCGATTCTATATTGCTATCACCCTTGGTTGGTTAGGGTGTTCCCAGTTCATGAGATTGGATCGAGCTCACTTAGCCTGTCTGCATCTGTGGAGGTAGCTCCTCACAGGTAGTGCACTCCGGAGTTTGGCACGCGAGGGGGCCAGTGTAGTGCCCTTGGACTAGTGTAGTGTTCGCAGGCGGTCTCGGGGTAGGTGAATAGCTAGCCTCCTCCCCTATGAGACTTACACACGTGAGACTGTGAGCGAGCCTTGTGTTCGCCAAGAGATTGGGTAATCAGATGAATGATTTCGTTGTTGAACATAGTAGTATGATAGCTGACATTCTTACCATGAGTTCCATGGATGCATTTGAGTGGATTGAGGCATTGATAGATCCTAGTTCATAGCTGTTCAACACTGCTATTGCTTTCAGTTCCATATACCTATCTATCGGCATATCTATCTGTGCCTGCTTAGACCTAGTGGGGAGATCGGCGGAGTCGGCGGCTGAACCCACTGGGAACTATTCGTAGTTCTCACTCCACCATGTTGCAGGTCCGAGTTCGAGCGCCCCCAGTGAGGATCGCGGCAAGGGTGTAGCGCCCTAGTGGAACATGTATATAGTTAGCTTACCTCCTTTTGCATTAGCCCTACCTTGTACAATGTTTGAGAGTAGATGATGTATAGGGTGAGGATTTGGGAGTGATTGTATACATATTTTGGACGAATGTAAAAGATAAAATAATTGTATAAAGTTTAATGAGTTAATAGTTAAGTACATCTCTCTTTTATCACTTGTATGCCTTACATGTGTTGCTTGCTCTTAGTTGATAAGCACTGTTTGTGCTTCGTCGTTAATATCTGATTGTGTATGTATTCAAGTTGTTTCCTGGGAGCTTGTTGTACACAACCTAGTCGTTTGAGCCTTGGGTGGATAGAAGAGGTGCTGTCCGTTCGGCGGTCCGTTCGCCGCGCCTGAACCGGACCAAATTGGTATCGGTCTCGGGGCGGGGGCGTGACACCTTGAGTACCAAAACAGCGAGCGTCGGCTGGAGCGCGAAATCGACTCGAATCGGCGGCTTTTACGTAGAGAGAGAGAGAAAAACCCTAGAGAGAGAGAGAGAGAAGGTGAAAGAAGCTTTCTCTGAGCCTAGCAACCTCCACTGAGCCTCCAGAGTCGTGCTGGATTCAAATAGATGAGAACAAGAGGTGAAATTACCAAATTAGCCCTGCTGCCACTTTTCTGCCATTGTGTACCGGTACACATTGATGGCTGTACCTGTACACAATGCAGAAAACCCTGATTTTCGCCAGAGCAATGCACTTTCATACTTTTACCCATCCAATCATTCTCTAACTTGTAAAAAAAACTTGTCCAAGTCATTTAGAACATGTAGAATAGTTCCACATATCATTCCACACACTCGAACTCTGCAAATTGCAAAAGTTCAGTGTATTACATCAGCGGACTCAGCGGCCGAACCAACTGGTAACTATTCGAAGTTCTCACTCCACCATATTGCAGGTCCGAGCTCGAGCGTCCCCGGTGAGGATCGCGGCAAGGGCATAGCGCCCTAGTGATATTAGCAGAGGTTTACTTTCCTTTATGCATTAGTTACACCCTGTACTTATTTTGAGCGTAGATTGATTGATAGGGTGAGGTTTTGAGAGGATTGTATATGTTGTACAGGTTTAGAAGATTGCAAAATGTAATAATTGTATTAAGTTGAATGGATGTAATAGAATAGTTAAGTACCACTCTTTCACTCCACTGTATGGTTGTTTTACTCGTGATGCTTGCTCTCGTATTGTATAGCACTAACTGTGCTTTCGTTGTTGTTGTATGATTGTGTATGTATGCAAGATGTTATTCTGGGAACTTGTTGTACACAATCTCGTCGTTGTGCCTTGGGCGGACAGGGGAGGTACTGTCCGTACGGCGGTCCGCCGCCGTGCCCGAACCGAACCAAATTGGTATCGGCCTCGGGGCGGGGGCGTGACAGAAAAATTACTAGTTGCAAAGTTATACTGTTGGGGCGCAACAGAGTAGTCTATTGTTGTTCCGGTTTTGGTTATTGTTAAGGTTGACATCGATTCGTTTCAAATTTACACTCTCGAGGCATAATAGAACAATATAATTAGGTTTTACTCTTTGTTCGATAGAATGAGAAAAAGTACTCATTGCAAAGTTATACTGTTAGGGCGCAACCGAATAGTCTAATGTTGTTCCGGTTTTGGTTCTTGTGAACGCTGACATCAATTGGTTCGAAATTACAACTCTCGGGGCATAATTGAACAATATAAATTAGGTTTTACTCTTTGTTCGATAGAATGAGAAAAAGAACTCGTCGCAAAGTTATACTGCTAGGGGGCAACTGAGTAGTCTAATATTGTTCCGGTTTTGGTTCTTGTGAACGTTGACATCGATTCGTTCCAAATTTACACTCTCGGGGCATAATAGAACAATACAATTAAGTTTTACTCTTTGTTCGATCGAATGAGAAAAAGTACTCGTTGCAAATTTATAATATTAGGGCGCAGCTGAGTAGTCTAATGTTGTTCCGGTTTTGGTTCTTGTGAAGGTTGACATCGATTCGTTCCAAATTTACACTCTTGGGGCATAATAGAACAATATAATTAGCTTTTACACTTTGTTCGATCGAATGGGAAAAAAGTACTCGTTACAAAGTTATACTGTTAGGGCGCAACTGAGTAGTCTATTGTTGTTCCAGCTTTGGTTCTTATGAAGGTTGACATCGATTCATTCCAAATTTACACTCTCGCGGCATAATAGAACAATATAATTAGCTTTTACACTTTGTTCGATTGAATGAGAAAAAGTACTAGTTGCAAAGTTATATTGTTGGGGTACAACAGAGTAGTCTATTGTTGTTCCGGTTTTGGTTCTAGTGAAAGTTGACATCGATTCGTTCCAAATTTACACTCTCGGGGCATAATGAATAAAATAATTAGCTTTTACACTTTGTTCGATTGAATGAGAAAAAGTACTAGTTGCAAAGTTATACTGTTGGGGCGCAACAGAGTAGTCTACTGTTGTTCCGGTTTTGGTTCTTGTTAAGGTTGACATCGATTCATTCCAAATTTACACTCTCGGGGCATAATAGGACAATATAATTAGGTTTTACTCTTTGTTCGATAGAATGAGAAAAAGTACTCATTGCAAAGTTCTACTGTTAGGGCGCAACTGAATAGCGTTATGTTGTTACGGTTTTGGTTCTTGTGAACGTTGACATCGATTCGTTCGAAATTACAACTCTCGCGGCATAATTGAACAATATAATTAGGTTTTACACTTTGTTCAATAGAATGAGAAAAAGTACTCGTCGCAAAGTTATACTGTTGGGGCGCAACTAAGTAGTCTAATGTTGTTCCGGTTTTGGTTCTTGTGAACGTTGACATCGATTCGTTCCAAATTTACACTCTCGGGGCAAAATAGGACAATATAATTAAGTTTTACGCTTTGTTCGATCGAATGAGAAAATGTACGCGTTGCAAATTTATACTGTTAGGGCGCAGCTGGGTAGTCTAATGTTGTTCCGGTTTCGGTTCATGTGAAGGTTGACATCGATTCGTTCCAAATGTACACTCTTGGGGCATAATAGAACAATATAATTAGCTTTTACACTTTGTTCAATCGAATGGAAAAAAATACTCGTTGCAAAGTTATACTGTTAGGGCGCAGCTTAGTAGTCTAATGTTGTTCCGGTTTTGGTTCTTGTGAAGGTTGACATCGATTCGTTCTAAATTTACACTCGCGGGGCATAATAGAACAATATAATTAGCTTTTACACTTTGTTCGGTCGAATGGGAAAAAGTACTCGTTGCAAAGTTATACTGTTAGGGCGGAACTGAGTAGACTATTGTTGTTCCGGTTTTGGTTCTTGTGAAGGTTGACATCGATTCGTTCCAAATTTACACTCTTGGGGCATAATAGAACAATATAATTAGTTTTTACACTTTGTTCGATTGATTAAGAAAAAGTACTAGTTGCAAAGTTATACTGTTGGGGCGCAACAGAGTAGTCTATTGTTGTTCCGGTTTTGATTCTTGCTAAGGTTGACATCGATTCGTTCCAAATTTACACTCTCGGGGCATAATAGAACAATATAATTTGGTTTTACTCTTTGTTCGATAGAATAAGAAAAAGTAGTCATTGCAATGTTATACTGTTAGGGCGCCACTGAATAGTCTAATATTGTTCCGGTTTTGGTTCTTGTGAACGTTGACATCGATTCGTTCGAAATTACAACTCTCGGGGCATAATTGAACAATATAATTAGGTTTTACTCTTTGTTCGATAGAATGAGAAAAAGTACTCGTCGCAAAGTTATACTGCTAGGGCGCAACTGAGTAGTCTAATGTTGTTCCGATTTTGGTTCTTGTGAACGTTGACATCGATTCGTTCCAAATTTACACTCTCGGGGCACAATTGAACAATATAATTAGGTTTTACTCTTTGTTCGATAAAAAGAGAAAAAGTACTCGTTGCAAAGTTATACTGTTAGGGCGCAACAGAGTAGTCTAATGTTGTTCCGGTTTTCGTTCTTGTGAACGGTGACATCGATTCGTTCCAAATTTACACTCTCGGGNCTGGGAACTTGTTGTACACAATCTCGTCGTTGTGCCTTGGGCGGACAGGGGAGGTACTGTCCGTACGGCGGTCCGCCGCCGTGCCCGAACCGAACCAAATTGGTATCGGCCTCGGGGCGGGGGCGTGACAGAAAAATTACTAGTTGCAAAGTTATACTGTTGGGGCGCAACAGAGTAGTCTATTGTTGTTCCGGTTTTGGTTATTGTTAAGGTTGACATCGATTCGTTTCAAATTTACACTCTCGAGGCATAATAGAACAATATAATTAGGTTTTACTCTTTGTTCGATAGAATGAGAAAAAGTACTCATTGCAAAGTTATACTGTTAGGGCGCAACCGAATAGTCTAATGTTGTTCCGGTTTTGGTTCTTGTGAACGCTGACATCAATTGGTTCGAAATTACAACTCTCGGGGCATAATTGAACAATATAAATTAGGTTTTACTCTTTGTTCGATAGAATGAGAAAAAGAACTCGTCGCAAAGTTATACTGCTAGGGGGCAACTGAGTAGTCTAATATTGTTCCGGTTTTGGTTCTTGTGAACGTTGACATCGATTCGTTCCAAATTTACACTCTCGGGGCATAATAGAACAATACAATTAAGTTTTACTCTTTGTTCGATCGAATGAGAAAAAGTACTCGTTGCAAATTTATAATATTAGGGCGCAGCTGAGTAGTCTAATGTTGTTCCGGTTTTGGTTCTTGTGAAGGTTGACATCGATTCGTTCCAAATTTACACTCTTGGGGCATAATAGAACAATATAATTAGCTTTTACACTTTGTTCGATCGAATGGGAAAAAAGTACTCGTTACAAAGTTATACTGTTAGGGCGCAACTGAGTAGTCTATTGTTATTCCAGTTTTGGTTCTTGTGAAGGTTGACATCGATTCGTTCCAAATTTACACTCTCGGGGCATAATAGAACAATAAAATTAGCTTTTACACTTTGTTCGATTGAATAAGAAAAAGTACTAGTTGCAAAGTTATATTGTTGGGGTGCAACAGAGTAGTCTATTGTTTTTCCGATTTTGGTTCTGGTGAAGGTTGATATCGATTCGTTCCAAATTTACACTCTCGGGGCATAATGAATAAAATAAATAGCTTTTACACTTTGTTCGATTGAATGAGAAAAAGTACTAGTTGCAAAGTTATACTGTTGGGGCGCAACAGAGTAGTTTACTGTTGTTCCGATTTTGGTTCTTGTTAAGGTTGACATCGATTCATTCCAAATTTACACTCTCGGGGCATAATAGAACAATACAATTAAGTTTTACTCTTTGTTCGATCGAATGAGAAAAAGTACTCGTTGCAAAATTATGCTGTTAGGGCGCAACTGAGTAGTCTAGTGTTGTTCCGATTTTGGTTCTTGTGAAGATTGACATCGATTCGTTCCAAATTTACACTCTCGGGGCATAATAGAACAATATAATTAGCTTTTACACTTTGTTCGATTGAATGAGAAAAAGTACTAGTTGCAAAGTTATACTGTTGGGGCGCAACAGAGTAGTCTATTGTTGTTCCGGTTTTGGTTCTTGTTAAGGTTGACATCGATTCGTTCCAAATTTACACTCTCGGGGCATAATAGAACAATATAATTAGGTTTTACTCTTTGTTCGATCGAATGAGAAAAAGTACTCGTTGCAAAGTTATACTGTTAGGGCGCAACTGAGTAGTCTAATGTTGTTCCGGTTTTGGTTCTTGTGAACGTTGACATCGATTCGTTCGAATTTACACTCTCGCGGCATAATAGAACAATATAATTAGGTTTTACACTTTGTTCGATAGAATGAGAAAAAGTACTCGTTGCAAAGTTATACTGTTAGGGCGCAACTGAGTAGTCTAATGTTGTTCCGGTTTTGGTTCTTGTGAACGTTGACATCGATTCGTTCCAAATTTACACTCTCGGGGCATAATAGAACAATATAATTAGGTTTTACGCTTTGTTCGATTGAATGAGAAAAAGTACTCGTTGCAAAGTTATACTGTTAGGGCGCAACTGAGTAGTCTAATGTTGTTCCGGTTTTGGTTCTTGTGAACGTTGACATCGATTCGTTCCAAATTTACACTCTCGGGGCATAATAGAACAATATAATTAG